>NC_141146.1:48817271-48968975 GCF_053477565.2 Lygodium microphyllum | reverse complement strand
CGCAATGCATGGATCATAGAGGACTTGGGTAATGGTCTGATCTTCTTAGGCAATAAAATAGAGGCAGTGAGAGTAGAGATAGACACTTGGAAGACAACACTAATCGACCTAGATACCATCTCAGCCATCCTAAAGGGAGACCCCCATATTAGAAAATATTATGGGTCGTTGACTAAGTATATCCCTTGTCTAGAAGATGAGCGAGATTGAATGCACATGCTAGCCACCATCGATCTGCCATTCTTGGAGGGTGAGGAGTACGAGCACGCTGCTAAGGCAATCAGTAAGCCTAGAGACGAACCTTTAGTGCCAGTCTACATGATGGCTAAGAGCTCAAACGAACGACCAAACCCTGTCAAATTCCATATCCCTAGCAAAAAGCAAGAACTCCTTAAGATCCTAGAGCATTTGACAAACAAGCTAGCAGGCAACCCAACCGCTAACCTTAAACCTCTCCAAAATCTCTTAGACAAACCTAAGTGGTGATGGACCCAAGTGTATGACTTAAACTTGATGTACAATTGGGCCTTAGTCACCGACAAAAAGGAAGAGATGTATTAAGACATGGGAGATGACGAGCAGTTGGATGAAGTTGGCTCTAACGATGAATACGAGGACTGTTGTTCCTTTAGTGACCAAAGTGAAGGGGAGATGGATACCATAGAATATGACATTGAGGGATGATTGATAGAACATATATGAGCACATGGATTGTGACCACACATGGTTGGAGCACATAGGAGCGATAGATTACGATTAAGCAGGCCTAATCAAACCAAGTGCTGCACCATTATTCGGGATGGATTCACCCTCTAAGCTACGACATCCAGGAGAGACTCCCTCTTCTAGTGAAGACAAAGAGTTTGATTCTGAGTTCGAAGTAAGCTCAGATAGTGATCCCAAAATGCCTCAACCTCCTAAGGCTAGACACACCAAAGGGGACCTACCCGTTCACCTAAGGTGCCAAAGGCTAAAGGAGGAAAGGATGAAGTAGCCCACGAAACCATTAGGGATAAAGAGCAAAGGAAGCCGCAAGACCTACCAAAGAGATTCATGAAGTTTATAAAAGGCTTAGTGATCTTGCTAGGGGTCAAATGCAAGGGGCAAGCCAGCGAACCAATAGAAGAGCTTGCCAAGGTCAAGGAGGTCAATTTAGCCAAGGAAGGGGAGACACCCCGACCTGTCTTTATAGCCAAGGATTTGACTTAGGAAGAGAAAGCAAATCTCATTACTCTCTTGCGAGAGTATATAGACATGTTTGCTTGGTCCTTCAATAAGCTAAAAGGGGCAGACCCAAGTGTAGTGACTCACAACATACCCATGACACTCGATACAACGCCGGTCAAGCAATGATCGTATCCAATGAATCCCAAGCATTCAAAGAGATTGATAAGTTGTTGAGAGCAGGATTCATTTACGGGATTGAGCACACAGACTAGGTCTCACCCATAGTAATAGTGCTGAAAAAGAACGAAAAGATCAGAGTGTGCATTAACTACAAGAAGGTAAACACTGCTACGAAGAGAGACAATTATCCATTGCCATACACTAAGCACATGCTTGAAAGAGTGGTTGGTAAAGAAGCTTATAGTTTTCTGGATGGCTTCTCAGGATACAATTAGGTGCAAGTGCATCCTGACAATAGGCATAAGACTGCATTCTCCACTGAGTGGAGTGTCTTTACCTACATAGTCATGCCCTTTGGGTTGACTAATGCACCAGCTACCTTCGAGAAACTCATGTGTACCATCTTCAAAGACATGCTCAAGAAGGAGTTAGAGGTTTTCATAGATGATTTGTGGGTTCACTATACATGGAAGGAACACTTAGATAAGCTCTGAGCGGTCTTTGAATGATGTTGGTTATATCGTCTCGCTGAACCCCTTGAAGTGCCAGTTCTGGGTAAAGCACGGATGCATCCTAGGGCATGTCGAGTCAAAGAACGGCATTGCCACGAACTTCTCGAAAGTCAGGGTTATTGTAGATCTTCTACCACCATCCGATCACAAGGGAGTTCAATGCTTCCTAGGCCACATGGGATACTATCAGCACTTTGTATTGAACTATGCATTGATTGTTAGACCTTTATACAAGTTGATGATTATATTCAAGTGGACCAAGGAATGCCAACGCGCATATGAGGAATTGAAAAAGGCTCTAAGCACTGCACCAATTCTAAGAGCCTCGAACTAGACAATCACCTTCCATGTCCACATTGACACTTTGAAATTCACTGTGGGAGCTGTATTGTGCCAACTTGGTAAACATAACCTAGATTATCCCTAGTGAGCTTTGCTAGCAAACAACTCATGGATGCAGAAATGAGGTATTCAACAACAAAAAGAGAAGGCTTAGTCATGGTATTTGCTATAAAGAAATTTTGACATTATCTTTTGGCCACACCTTTTACCTTCTTTGTTGACCATCAGGCATTGCTTTATCTTATTAATAAACCTTGCACTATGGAACACATTGCCAAATGGCTACTTCTTCTTTTAGAATTTAACTTCTCCGCGGTGGTGCGCAAAGGAAAGCAACACTATATGGCTGACTATATGTCTCGCATACCCACAGGAAAAGTCACTAGATAGGGCATCTCGGACGAGTTGCCAGATGCGCATCTGTTTCACTTGTCTAGCGCAAGAGACTTATTTAGGGCTAATTTGACGCCATATTGGGCAAACGACATAGTCCAAGTGCTCGAGTATAGACATCCCTGCTCGACCCATCGAGAAGGCCCGCCAACTTAAGTGACTCATCCTTAAAATCGAATCCTATCAGTTGATAGCAAGGCAACTTTATAGACTGACGGGTTGCTACGTAGATGTGTGTGTGAGAATGAAATGCATGACGTACTACTACTAGAGGCATATGGTAGGATTGTAGGAGGACACTTCAGTAGAGATACAACAGCCCTCAAGGTGTTGCGGTCTCAACTGTGGTGGCCTACTCACTTCTGAGATGCAGCACGATTCGTAAAGCATTGTGACGAGTGCCAATGGACCAAAGTTCCAATTTGCAAAGATTGAATGGAGCTAACTCCTATCATTGAAAGACAACCCTTCGAAAAATGGGGAATTGACTTCATTAGGTTGATTAGTCCTGCGGCACAACACTAGGACCACTACCAAGTTCTTATG
This sequence comes from Lygodium microphyllum, assembly GCF_053477565.2. Lineage (NCBI taxonomy): Eukaryota > Viridiplantae > Streptophyta > Polypodiopsida > Schizaeales > Lygodiaceae > Lygodium > Lygodium microphyllum. The sequence continues at coordinate 48,965,835 of NC_141146.1, read as the reverse complement.
GGAGCAGGTAATCTCACGATTTGATTGCCCCATTGAACTAATTAGTGACCAAGGCACCCACTTCATTAATGAAGTGATCGCTTACCACTTGTCTACCTTTCTAATCATCCATTGAAAGCCGTCACCTTACTATCCTGAGGCAAATGGCCAGGCTAAGTCTACTAATAAAATCTTAGTGAATGTCATGACCAAAGTAGTCTCTGCTTCGCACAGTGAGATTGGGATAACAAATTGATGGGGGCAGCATTGTGGGCCTATCGCACAGCCTATAAAATAATTGTAGGATAGACTCCCTTTAAGTTGACCTATGTGACTAAAGCACTTCTACCCGTATAGCTCGTTCCTAGCCTAAGAATCGCTCTTCAAGAGAGATGGGATAGAAAGGAGGCATGGACAAAGCGCCTAAGTGACCTCGAACGCCTATCGAAAACTCAATTTCTAGCCACCCATGCACTGATTTGTGAGAAGGCAAGACGTAAAAGTTGGTTTGATTAGCATGTCAAGCAGTGAGATTTCAAACGAGGTGACTTAGTACTCTTGTACAGTCAAGGGTCATAAACAAAAGATGAAGTTTAGAGGGTTAGGGCCTTTTAGAGTCCGTGCCATTAGTAGAACTGATAATGTGGAACTCGAAACCCTAGAGGGAGAGGACATAGGCTTCTTCAATGGCAGTCGCATCAAGAAGTACTATCCTCCCACACACCCATTACATGAGTCTCCAATACTGGAGTCCCATGTCAATGTATGAGTGGCCACAATTATGGAGATTGAAGATGAGGATGAGGAAGCAGTAGAGCTAGCTTACCTAAGCATAACGGTCACTATCAAGCACACGACCACCCTCAATGCACTGATCGATGAGGGAGCTAACTTTAATGTCCTAACTCGCGAGCATTGGACCCAAATTGGCAAACCGCAATTATAGTCCACTAATGCCAAACTTAACCCATTTGGGGTCCGATCATATGCACTCTTGGGAAAGTGCAAAGTAGCAATCTCTATCGAGTCTGAGAGCATACCAATGTCTTTTATGTGTGGCCAAACACTAAAGATGCAGGTACAAAATCGTTGTTAGGATGCACGTTTAGAAAGCAAGCTCATTGCAATGGTGACTACAAGTCCCATGCATTCACCTTGCCATAGGCAACGTGCATATAGTCACCGCTTTCAACAAGGGTTGCACGACTCCTTCAAAGTCTACAAAGCCAACGGTGGAGAAACCCTCTGTCAAGTCTAAGGAGGGGAGTTGTGACCCGGTCACAACCCACCAAACCTCAAGACAAGTGAATCACTAGAGCCAAAGCTAAGTTCTATGAACCAAAGCTTCAATGGATACCTAAACATCAAAGCCCATCCCCTAGGGGCAGACTCCAGCGACCGCGCAAGGCTAAAAACCCTTACTCGAAACCTAGAAAGTTGAGACAGAACTACCAACATCGACAAATGGTCAAACGGCGATGGGTCTCCAAGACCTTATTGCAAGCTCAAGGCTATTACAAGGGTAACACATGGATATGGGTGCCTAAAGCCAAGATGGCCAAGGGCACTACTCAAGCATTGCCATCAACCTTGACCACTCGAAGCATTGAGGAAAAGCAGGCATACATGCCACAAGAGACTCAGGTTGCGAAACCCGTAGAACCTCAAAAACCTAGGCTAGCAGAGCCTAAGCTGAGACATAAACAAAAACTACATCCCGCTACTCACAAGCTACCTCAATCTGATCCCACTTATGCCCTTAAGGCCTCAGAAGCATCTAGTAGTGTGACACCCGTAGCTCCAACCAAGCTCGTCGAACAAGGGGCCACAAGGGGTCAAGCCACAACCGAAGCTACAACAATCACCTATTGTACTATCTAGTTTGGCCAAACCCCAACCACCAATTAGGCTTAAACACTCTTATGAGCAGAGATCAATTCTAACCTTGGCCGCAGACTTAGTAGAGAATACAGAGGATGAATTAATTGCCTATCTTTGATGCTTGGATGCTACCTTTATGACACTTTCTAAAATCTATGACAAGATTTAGGTCTCTTGGACGAGCCTATAGTGATAGAAGTGCGTACACTCCCTTGTTCTTGGGAAGAATCGGAATTTGTATTCATTAAGGCTTCTGAAGAGGAGCTCATTGCCACTAAGATCTCTAAAGAACATGCACAAAATCGATGCCTCATTACATCCTATCACAAGAGCACTATCCTTGCCACATATCAAGAAATCGAGGAGTTAAAGCAGCTCGCTGACACAGACTCCTCTTTCTTGAAAAAATGGTACGCTCTCCGACTTCAATGGGAGCTAGAGGGCTACCTAATTATGACTGACGCTGAGCAATGACGTGCCATCAAAACCTCAGAGTATGACCCCACTTATGCAGCTCCAACCTCCTATAGGATGTTAACCACCATTCGTAACCGACCCCTAGAAGAGCAGCTCTTGACCCACCCATATTTAGATCGAATTCTGACTGAGGAGGAGTTACACATTGCCAATCGAGTAAACTCCGGTGACTTCCTACATCACTCAAGTAGGCATTCGTCCTTTTGACATGGACCACTATGCTAATCTAGAATACAATCTGAATTTCTATGCTTGGCTCATGCGGAAGTAAAGCACCAAGAACACGCATTGAATGCTCTCTTGTGTGGTTCAATCACTTGATTGAGAGTAGAGAGTGCAGTACTCAATTGGAAGCATAGAGTATGAGTTTGCTAGGTGAGAACTAGCTTGAGCTTTGTGAGAGTAGAGTGCTTGAAAAAATAAGTGTTATCATCACTAACCAAGTATTATTGATCACCAAAAAATAAAATGCATTAAATGAAAAGGGAAGTGAAGAGGGAAAAAATCAATGAATGACCATTAAATGGTCACCTATTCTAACAAGTATTTCCTAATATATCCATGTTCGGTTGGCTTTCAGCTAAGCATATTTTCAAAAACATTGACCTTGATGATTTTTTCATTTGAATTGAACCATGATAGGCGGTTATATGGACATATCCTAGAGAAGATCTAGAGAACACACTTTGCTAGTTAAGTTACTTGTATGAGATCTTATTGCTTGATGATTAATTGTGATGATAGTATTCATTTTCAATGATGTTAAAATATGATGGTGTGAAGGCTCATAACTCAAAGTAGAACATATAGTGTGATGGTGTTTTTTAAAGCCTGGCAATCTGTAACGTGCCTAGGTTGCGACACATTTTAATAGTCCATTGTGAGTCTGACCTAAAAGATGCCACCTAGCACTCCCATGGAATGTCATAAGGTTTGTCACTAGCGACTTCCGAGTCTACTCCTCAACGAAATGTATTGACCTACCCTGTTAGGATCGACCTGAATCTTCCTGGGTTTCTAATGGTCAAGTTGTTCTACAGCCTTCTAGCATCGGGTCTTCAAACGATCTACTTTGCACAGAGCATCTAAACCGAGGTGGACTCATATCGCACTTGGTTCAAAGAGAATGGGAAATGAGAGGAATGCATCGCTCGACCTCTTTACCCGTAGGGATTTACCCGTAGGGTAAAGTCCCATTCCGGTCCCCTAAAATGATATGAGCTAGGGTTTTACCCTACATTATCTAGGTTAATACATCATCGCAATTTGAATATTGAGAAGCCTTCCAGTAATTTTATGCACTGACACAAAAAAACAGATCAGACAAATTTCTTAAAAGTAAAATTTATAGTAAAATTTCAACTGAGATACAAATCCCGTTCGTGGGATGATTCCCGCAATCCATAAGGATGCGTCTTATTTTTCTCCAAGTTTCTGCCCTTGCACTAGTAACAGGGCCTCAAGATTCCTTCTCGAGTCACGTAGACCATCTGAGTAGGACCTGGAGACAAGGGATTTATAGCCAAAGTCCCCCCATGCACTCGAGCATCCTCCTACGAATAGACGCTTTTGCGGAGAGACCTCTCACAATGGGTTCGGTCCACATTCTCGACGTGGATATCAAAAACCCCCTTGGATAGGGTTGGCGGCTAGCTGGGGTGCTCAACATGCCTTTCCTAAGTGTTTCCACTTGAATCCAATTTGAAATATTTCCTTCTTATCAACTCCTTTGTTAGATGACTCATTTCCAAAACAGGCGTTCCTAAGTACAAACACAAGCAAAAGTGCACAATATGTACTAGACAATTCTTTGTTCTCTCTGCTAAAGGAAATTCTAATTTGATGTGATAGTATCTAGACTTGGCTTTATCCCCATTATCGTCTGAGATTTCCAAAGATAACCTAATTTAATTTCCTCATTCTTTTGAATGAAGGAGTATCCTTGCAATGTTGACTACAATTTGGGACATTGGCTTCCCTACAACAAAACCCTACGTATTCATTTGAACTAGGGTTTGTTGCGTAATTCATAAAGTTACTTAAGGACTTTGAATTCCTTTCAACTTCAAGCAGGATAGGCCTGGAGAAGAATCCTTTCAACTTCTAACACTTTAGGGTTTGAAATTTCCTAGGAACCCTACATATTCTATCACAAGTTCAATCTATGTTTTATGAGATGTAATAGGATTTCTATTAGTTCAACCAAGCAAACGGATGCATATACATAAAATCTATCTTGCTTAATTGCACTTTAATATATATTCTTGAAACTTTTCATATATTTATTAGCATGAAATTTCCATGCAATTTATGTGCATTTAACGACTTCTAAGTGCAATTTTAATCGATCACCTAAGATGAATGAGATGAACAAAATTTTTCTAGTATGCTCATTTAACTCAAAACATGCTCAATTAAGTTGCAATAATTAATGTAAACATTTTGTTCTCCCAATTTATTTTCCCTAATACAATGGGGTGCACCTACTTCATAAGAGATGTGTTTCCCGTAGTTGCAGTCCCTTGGTTCTAGTCCCGTTGGTTGTGGTGGGAGTTTCAGTGTTTGGAGAGATCTTTCGCTTAGGGGCCATCGTCCACAAGTGGATTCGAGAGATAAAGAAGAATGAATGTATTTGAGATGGGAAAGCGTAAGAGAATATGGCTTAGTCGAAGACCAAGATAGGGGGAATTGAGCTAACTATCTCCCTCGCAGCCTCTCAAGGTAACCTCTCTCTCTAAAGCTCCTTCTCACAATCTCTTGGAGGGGTATCCACTCTTCCTCCATCTCTCTACCTCTCTCTTGCAGCCTCTCGAGGTCTCCTTGTGCTTCTCTAACTGCTCCCCATGCCTCATATTTATAGCTAAATAAGAGAATAAGGGTTGTGGCTAAGAAGAATAGCTCTTTATGGAGGGGATCTTGGAAAAATCAACAATTTGATGCTCAAATCACAATTCTGATAGTTTTGTTGGCTTCGAAAGGGGGATAAAACCCCAAGACACTTGCTTAGAAATCTTCCAGATCACTCCTATGCAAAAATAGAAATGTAGAAGAGGCCTCTCCACTCATGAGCCTCGTAAAAGATGAAGCAAATTAACAGAGATGAGAAAGAGAAAGTGATAGACATTGAAGGTGCAGCTGAAGATGAGTTGGCATATGAACTTGGGATGCTTGATGGATTTACAGGGATAGAAATGTTACATGATCTATCAGTGTTGCCAGGAATGGATGGTAAGGGATACATGTAGGATGGGATGTCTACGGTCTTGTGTGCAGTCTTATTGTCTTACAATTCAGGTGGGAGTAGTTGGACTCACAATATAAAGATAACATATGTTTGGGTTTTTAATCTTAGTGGACTACCTGCCTGGCACCTCCAGAGGACATACAAGTTTGGAGGGCTAATATCATGGGATTTTTGACATAAAGTGTGAAAGTGGGACATGCTTTGTCTTATGGAAGAGTTCATGCTTTCTCTACAGAATGGTAGGTGACATATTTCTTGGTCAGTGGACTTCTCTAACTTGCTCATTGTCCTAATAATAGGACATGCAAGTTTGGAGGGGGCAAATATCATGGGATTTTTGACATAGAGTGTGAAAGCGGGATATGCTTTGCTTATGGAAAAGTTCATGCATTCTCTACAGAATGGTAGGTGATAGATTTCTTGGTGAGTGGACTTCTCTAACTTGCTCATTGTCTTGATAATAGGAGTTATTCAAGTGGAGTCTTGGGAGTTAATGACGATGTGGATTTGAGTAATGATTAGTAGTCACTTAAGTGACTTGTTTTGTGGGCTATGTGGTGGAGAATAAGTCATGAGATCAAGAAGACCATCTAGAGTAGATTTAGCAGCACCAATAGGACTAATTGGGTAGCTAAGGTCCAATGTGGCCACAAAGGTGAAGGCGATGGCATGCTAACTAGGAGACGACATAAGGGAAAGATGGGGAGGAGCCAAAGATAGTAAGTGGGCTAGAAGCTCATGCATTGGAGAGGAGGGAGGAGAATATTGGGACTATTTTGGAACAAGGGAAAATAGGGGGAAGAGAAAACAACAAATGGTCCTTGAAGATCTTCATATCTTACAAGGTCTTTGAGGCGATCTCTTGCTTGATTCCACACATCAAGGACACCTTTCTTGATAATCAAAGAGGAGTTTTGATGGGTTTATACTCTTCATGTGAATTGTTTAGGGCTTTCAAAAATAGTCAATAATAGGGCAGCAAGCTAAAAATGGAGATTTGATGTTCAAATAAGGCTTCTCTTGAGTTCTATTTTGATTCTTAATCTCTACCTTTGGTAGACATAGTATAGACAACAAAGATGGAGTTTTTCTTGGATTTGGGGCAACATTTATACCATGTCTTACTGTTGTAATAAAGCTGCAATTACAGGTAATTACAAGTTGAAGTGCTTCTAAAGACCCGTAAAGGGTATTTATAGGGATTTATGCACTCCGATTCATGTGTCTTGTCTATGGTGGTGCCACCTATCATCTTCCCTCAAACAATAGATTGATATATGAATGAAATTTTGAGGTGTTGCCTATAGCTTTTGGATTATATTCAATAGAGAGATTATTCATGTATTAGTGTGTATACTAAGCCATAGTCTCAGTTTGTATTGGACTATCATCCCAAGTATGTCCTTGTACCTTTGTCTTGGGTATATCTATCAGATCTATCAAATGTATTGCAAATTGATTGCTCTGTTGAATTGTATGAACTAAAGTCACTTGGTTTCACCTCTATGTGTCTCCATTAAATCTTCCAAATTCTAAATTATTTTTATTTCATATTGTTCCATCTCTCAATCTCCTTATACCCTTCTATCTCTTACCCTTGCAATAGACCTTCAACCCTACACACTCTCCTCTACTAGCTTTGTTGTCTCCCTTGATTGCATCTTTTGCTTGAATAGTCCTTCACTCCACTTCGAACCTTGTTGTTTTCAAATCTCACCTCTCTCCCTTAAGCTAAGATACATGATAAGGGTAGTAGAGAGGGTATGGATTGGGGTAGAGGTATTGTGACTTGCTTTATAAAAATCTCACATCTCCCCCTTAAGCTAAGATAGGTGATGAGGATATTAAAGAAGGTTCGGATAGGACTAGAGGTATTGTGACTTTGGTATTGAGCTAATTTGGGAAGTCTCTTGAGATAGCTATGGAGGCAATAATTTTACAGGAATAGATAGCTCAAAGTGAAATGAACATAGAAGATTTGGATGTCATTATTGTAATGAGATTGGTGTTAGGTGAGTTCTTCCTTTAAGAGTGCCAAAGGAAGAGAGATAAGGGATATGAAAGAAAGCTTTTTTTGGGATTGAAAGGGCTAAATTGGGATCATGTCACCGGAGAGAAGTAATTGTGGTTTAGGAAATGAAAAGAGTATGGGAATGGGACATATAGTTATTTATATTCCTCTCTTTCTATCCCTCTAGAGCGGTCCTTCCTTGAGTAAAAAGTCCCTAAAGACATCTATCCTTTCCAAGCTTGAAACTCATTCTTTTGTACAATGTAATTTTCACTAGCAAGCAATTTTGTAAAATATACATCGGTCAATATCAATATCTATCCCTTGACTATTTATTTTTTGTGACAATTGATGTTTAATTATTCATGTGTTTAGTGTTAATTGAAAATGATTTTTTAATATTGATTCTCACACTATGTCTATTTGTTGTCAAACTTGGTTGATGTGTAGAGGCAAGTAATGGATACATCCGTGGTATTGGATTGAGCATACAACTAATTTTGGATTATTCCATATTTATAATTATTTATTAGCACTATTAGAATTATCTATTGGAGCATGCTAATGGATGTATTTATTTTTTACAGTGATGCCGACTATTTGTCAATTGTTAATTATGAGATGCATTGGTGTTGCATTGGACTATTATTTAGCCTAAGAGTTTTATTATTTATTTGATTCATGAACGTTCAATTAAAGTTTAGCTAGCAAAAGCTTGATTTAGTTTTATAAAAAGGAGAATTTTGGGCAAAAGTCCATCTAATCAACTAAATGCATACATTGAGGAGAGTTCTCTTAGTGCATGGGAAGAGATTAAACCCAATATTGTGTTGTGCACTCTCTCTTGCTTTCATGTTTCTATACTTTTATTATCATTTCTTCGCAAATTGTGTATTGAAGTGCTAAGTTATGGTGAGAGGATTTAACAACCTCATTCCTAGACATTCTCCCTTGAATCAACCATGTCTCTTTCAATTACCTCCATCATTATGGAAAATCTAGTTTCTATGCTCAACTTTGGAAGGGTGAGGCACTTGAGCTACAAAACTTCATTGTAGTCCTAATGTATCTTTGAGGTGGTTTATGATATTGAAACTCGTAGCATTAGATTTATCTATTATCTTGATCTTAGCTCATTCATGGATGGAGTTAGTGGGTATGAGCATTGCTTGAGTTCAAATGTTTTTGGTTAGACAACATTTGAGGAATGGACAAGGATAAAGTAGGGGTTGGAGACATTTTGCAACTTGTTAGGAGTTCATTTATGTTGCTTCTATGTGGTCCCTATATATAGGGAGCTTGTGGATGCAACATTCCACATCACATGCTGTCAAACTTTGTATAATCAAATATCTATCTTCATCTTCCAATATTGAGAGTGCAATAGCGAAAGCTCAATGTGGCTAATATGGCCCTTCTATTCTTATTATGATTACATAATTTTATTGTTGAAGTCATTTTGGGTTTTTTTCTATATTCAAGAAGGCTTGGCCACCATGCAACTCCTATTTTTAACATGTGACCTTAGGGGGTGCACCTATAAGAAATCATCTATAGAATGTGCTTTCAAAGGGTATTATTCTTTACATGACATAAAATGACCCCTTTTACGTTACTCAACTTATAGATTTTTTCAAATTGTAATTAAAAAACCCTTTTGTACATATAAACTTATAAATTTTACTAAATAAAATCCTTTTCCTTTAAACTTATGTGGTATCTTACATGTTTTATAAGGTGCACCACTAGAGCACATGAGAAAATTGCAAGAGTGACTTTTTTTTTCAAGTATTGCTTAAAGGTTGCTAATAAAGAGTAATCATTATTCTTTACATTAGTGGCAAGAAGCACACAGAGTAGACTTGACTGTGTTATCCAACTCATTCACACTCACTCCATCCACCCCTACCAAACAAATATGCTACTTATTAACAAATCTATCCCTTTGCTCTTTACTTTTTGACAATGTTTGTATTCGCTCTCATCTCTATGATCTATCCTACTTGGCCCCAAACAAGTCCATATATAAGGAGAGAAAGAAATACATGAAATGAATAAGGTATAGGAAGAAAGGTTGTACAAAGCATTGAATAAAAAGGACATGCACAAAGAAGACAAAGTAAGAGCTCTATATGCAAGAGCATACATGTTCCATGTATAAGAGTAGTGATTGTAACCATATTATTCAATAATAAGCAAACAACTAAAAAATTCAAGCAAAATCCACAAAAGGACCAAAATTTTTAACAAATTATACTATCTACCTCAAAATCAACCAAACATTGCCATGGATGCTTTTATGGGCTTGGCAACAATGAAAATCATGTCCCTTATCGAGATGAAGTCAATAAGGTTAATAAAGAACAATGTTAGAAGATTGTCTTGCATGTACAATGAGAGATAAATACAATGTAGAGAATATAATGTGAACATCTTGTACTTTTTTCAAAATATTTTAAAGTAATATGGGTATTTGGTAGTTGTTTAAACTTTGAGTTGTATTAATGTTCATTGCGTGCAAGGAATGTTCTTGCAAAACTTTGTGCGAAGTGACAATGTGAGGGAAGCAACTTCCATTGCTTCTTTCCATGTTCTCTCTCTCCTCTTTTCTCTCCTCTCTCTCCTTCCTCTTTTTTCTTTTCTTCTTTTATTCTCTCTCTCTTTCCTCCACCCTCTCTTCCCCCCCCCCCTTTTTTCTTCTTTTCTTCTCACACTCTTTCATCTTTTTTCCTCCCCTCCCCTCTCCCTGTCTCTTTGTGCTTAATTTTTTTCCTCTGTGTGTGTGTGTGTGTGTGCTTATCTTTTTTCATTTTGCACTAGGAGACTTTTGCAGAAGAGATGCCCATTCTCCTTCCATGTGGAATTCCACTGTGTAGTAAGTTCGAGTGTCTCATTGTCAACAAGGCCAAGGTTGGTCATAACAAAGAACTTGGAAAATTTGGTAAACGTGGAATCAAACTCAAGGAACCAACTAGTCGTAAAAGAATTGTCCTTTGTGGCCAAGTCAATTGCCATGTCGCTAACTCAGGTAAGTTACTCATGAATATATGTGTGCATCACATGGGTTCAAAATAAGGTATTTTTAAAATACCATTTTTATATATTTTTTACTTAGAAAAGGGTATATTATAAATGAGTTAATTACATATTGAATAGAAAATTGTTATCTTCTATTTAGAAACAATTCTATGAAGAGCGAATGACACTTTTGTTGGAGTTTTCAATACCTGCAATTGAAAACCTCTCATATGTGGTCTCTCCCTAGGGGTAGTGCTAGTCTTCTTGATCATGCACAAGATGTAGTTCAATTAGTTTGGGAGACAGGTCGAACTCTAAGTAAGTTGAGAGTATTGTCCTGCACTCGAGGACCCAAACTGTGTATATATTTTGGTGCAGATATTATGTGAGTGCTCGTGCATACTTAGATATTATGTAGTTAGAAGACCGCATGCTAGTTTCTTGTAATAACGTGTGGATGAAGCAAAGTTGTCCATGTTGAGAAGAAGTACACGTGAAGATGTATGAGACATCCTTTGTATTGTGACTGCATGACGTAGCATGATTGAATATAGGGACACCGCACTTGTGGTAGCTGGTAGCTACTTGTATTGCTTGACGAGTATGGTGTACTTTCCATGCATGTTCGTGCATTACTTACCACGATGGATTGCAACGGTATTAAGGCAGAGTGCAAAAAAGGAATCGTGTAAATGGGTCAGGGTGATAGGTCTAACCATAGGCGAGACAAGCTCCCTAGGTATGTCCTGCCCTTGATGTGCCCTGAACAATTGTGGGTGATGCTAAAGGGCTAGGGGGCTGGGGACGGAGCCAACTGAGCAAGGTCATTGGACGTACCTAATTTGAGAACCCCTAGGTGTTGTGCTGTGATTGTGGGTGCTTCTTAGCTTTTCGTTTCTTGACTTTTCTTTTCTTTTCTTTTCTTTTGCTTTTTCTTTTCCTTGCTTTTTTTTTTTACTTACCTGAGTACAACCATTGCAATATTTTGAGGCTATCAGCCTTTCAATGGGTTGGGAAATGTCGAGATTTGAAGGCTCGGGAAATGGATATTACATCGATGATTGTGCCCTGGCCTCGTTGTTAGAGAAATAGTTGTTGAGATGGGGAGATACACTTGAGATTTTGCAACCCTATTTGGAACGTGCGATGTTGGTGCAATTGAGGTGACAGGTACCGCGAGTGCCATGTGTAGAGTTTGACCCAGAAGGAAAGAGTTACCACTGATCACACTGTGGGCCACGCGATGTGGACGATTGCAAGGGTGATTTTCACTTCTGACGGTGAGGCTTCCGTCATGGCTCTTGTGAGGTTGGTGGTCTTGTGGTGACTTGGGCATTGAACGCTTTCGCATGAAGACATGCGTCGTCATGCATCCACTCATCAATTCATGAGAGTATATTCAAGTTGCATGCATCAAGTACAACAAACATGTGCAATCACGACAAGATATTACTTTGTCAAAATCCTATGATGCTGAGTGCAATGCATATTTCGGTGCTTGTTAAAGACGTGGCATATATTCGCAGTAGGCAAGGAAAGTGTATACAAGTGGGGAGACTGCCCCTTTAACCATTTAAAGACAAAAAGTTTGGCAGGATGGCCTTTGTTAAATAGCTTATACATCATAGGGGCTACTCTATTTGTATGAGGCGGGGCAAGTCTGGGTGGTTGGGCGACTAAGGCTGTGTCGGTGAGGGTCTCCTGTGAGGCTGGGTAGGGAAGATGTCAGCCGGGACTTGAATGGTGTAATCCCCAGTCGCAATTGTTTCCAGAATGCTTTTGAACAATGCATCAAATTCCTACTTGTCTTGAGCTACCCTCTCCTCTTTCGAGCACCTGGTGCCTGAGCGTCTGGTGGGGGCTTGCACGGCCGTTGTTGCCACACCCCGTGTGCACCCTTGAGCCCTCGTCCTCTTGGCTTGGGGAGTTTTCGGCATGCATCCTGGGCGGTGTCGTTTGGGGCCTCTTTTTGGCGTGTACCTCTTTAGAGTAGGCAGTAGCACTCTGGTGGGGGCGCTAGTGCCTTATGCTCCCTCCGACGACGGCGAGCTTCCTTGCAAGCCAACTACACTATGTGGTCCATGACTGCTACCGTAGGGGAACCTGCAAAATGGAAACCAAGGGTTAGGCCCTGAGGCACGATAAAACTATTAGCATGAGAGGGATTACACAATGGTTTATTAAGCACATATGATGAGGAGGGGAGAGGTGAGGCATGCAGTGTTTGTTGTAGAGGGACGACCCTCGTAATGATGTTCATTTTGCCTCCAGCCATTGGCACATCTTGGCTTATGCTAAGTTGCATGGACTGGTTGTCATGGAGTGGGACAGGGCTCATCCTCGGAAGGATAGACCGGAAAGGGAAAAGGTGTATAGAAAGGGACGATGCCCCATCTACACCATCAGAGATGTTGGTCAGGGCTTCCTATGGCGGTAATGAGGGCTGCATGCCCTCCAGGTGGAGGCGGGAATGGTCACACGACTTCTAAATGTGTGGTGAGAGGAGGACCTAAGGAGCTCAGCCTGTCAAACCGAACTCTTCTCCTTGCACTTGACTATCATTGCTTGTGTGTGTTGATAATATCTATACATGGTCACAAAATTCATTGTTTATTTATGCACATATTTACGAATCCATGTCACTTCACGAGGATAAAAACCAATTGTAGAACTCTGTGGAGTGTGGCACATGCATCCAGTACTCGTGGCAGCTTACTCAATAACGATAGATATTTTGCAACATCGAGTAGCATAGCACCTTGTTCGAGTCTACTAGCAACATATAGCTCCTCCTTAGTGAGAACCTTACTAGCTAGAGAGTTCTCTTGGCTAGTTCTAGCTAAGTCCGTACCCCGAATGGCAATTAGCACTCAAAAGGAAGTTGGTGCCACATAGGTTGGGTCTCTTTGAGACCGCCATTTGGCCAATCACTCCTCTGAGACTGTCATAATTTGAGCTCCTAGTTCGGCCATTGCAACACGGTTTTCAAACCAACATTTTTCGAATTGACTTCAACCCTCTAATTGTCACTTTAGTTGCTCTATCTCTAGTTTGTCCATTGCAACATGGTTTTCAAACCAACATTTTTCGAATTGACTTCGACCCTCTAATTGTCACTTTAGTTGCTCTATCTCTAAGAGATTTGGTTGGCAGAGCTCATCATTGAATGTTACAGTTAAGCGTAGTTCGTCGGCTTCCTCGTCAGAGGTGAGTCGCACGCGTTCATGTAGGAGTCTGTCATAGTGCTCGTCAAGATGTTCTTGCTCTTCCCAGGATAGGGGAAATGGCAAGTATTCTTCAAGCTGCTCCTTAGGGAATGCACCCATGTCCGCAAGGACATAGACATATGCAAATACTTTGAGTTTAGCATCCAACTTAGTTAAGCATTCTGCGACACTTCTATGTTCAACGAGGGCTTGCTCGGTTGCTATCTCATGCAAGGTTCTAGGAGTTTCCCTAGGCTTTAGCATAGCTAGGGGCTCAAGCCTAGATGAGAAAGATTGGTCAACGCTAGGATTGCTTATGCTCTTGGGGTTTGTGCATTTTTCCTGAGGTTTTGCTTCTATTGTGTCATGGTTCTCCTCAGATGTGACTGGTATAGATTTGTTACCCTGTTGTGACAGTGTTGTATCCACTCTTGATTGGTCAATGTGAGTTCTGTTTGTCGGTGGATTGAGTGTTGCAAGCAACCGCTGATAATGATGGTTGCTTTGACTTATCAGAACACACGGATGTGTCTGAGGTTTCACCACTGTTAGGGGAGATGGCACTAGGTTCCTTAGTGGGTGGACTCAATGCTTTATTTCTAAGTTCTTCCATGCTCTTGGTCTCAATTGTCTTGGCGTCTACCACCACTTGCAACTGCCGTTGTTTCCGTTGTTTTGTCCTCTTTTTCTTGGACAATTGTGGTGTCTCCCTTAAGGACTCAGGACCCTGAACTAGGTCAATCGTTGATGTGCTTGGTTGGGCCTTAGTACTCTCTTTCTTTGGTGTGCTCTCATGGGACTTAGCTGCGACCTGCTGAACACCCTTGCTAGGTTGATTGGTTAGATGCGTCCTCTCCTTGGTCACCTCTTTGAGAGATTTCTCCTCAAGCCTAGGCTTTAGGTGCTTTGGAAGTGCTGGAGGTGTCAAGGATGTTAGTTGCAATGCCTCTTCCATGGGTGAATTGCTAAGGATGTATTCAGCAAGGGGTGTCATCACGGCCAAAGGATGTGACTGCTATGATCCCTGATTGGAAGTAGTAGCAGCTAGTTCAGTGGTCCGGCTACCGTTAGTAGATTGCAGTGTCAGGTCCTTAGGTAGATCAGAAGTGGTTGTGTCTTTTGTTGCCCTTTGAGCATTCACTGGTGCAGATCGAGCCTCAGTTGATCTAGCCACGATGGGTTGGACAGGCATTTCTTTAGCTCGAGAGCTATGGGCGGTGCCATGTTTCACCTCTCGGACATTTGGAAGCTTAGCTGGAGATAGAGTTTGGGATTGAGCAGCTGCACTTGACGACTGTTGTTGTGCTTCCTGTGTTCGTTTAGGGAAAGAGGGTGTAGGAGACTTGGGACTCCTAAGTGGCTTCGACACTGGCTGGAAGATTTGCTCGTGGCTGTTAGATGATTTTAACATTTGCTTTGTTGAGCATTTAACCTTGCCACGAGCAATGTTGTGCCTACGATGCTTGTTATCCTCTTGGGAAATCAAAGGCTCCTTGAGCACTAGTGGTCTTTGTGCACGCTCAATGGTTACATCTGCCATCAACTTATTAAGCATGCTAGGCTAAGGTTCTACCCTTTGAATAGTCCCGTTTGGTTTCTTGATTTCGATCGCGAGGGGCTCGGTCATTCCAATGTTTTTGACTCGAGACTTGGTTTTTCGTTTAGATTTCCTCCTACGCTTCTTTGCTCTTGATACAATCTGGCCAAATCTATCAGTTACCTGCGTAATACCCTTGGGCACGTAGCAACGCTTTGGATATCCATATCGGCATTGTGCTGGCTCTCCATCAATGCCTTCGTCTATAAGGCTTGGGCTTTTTTTGTGGTCTTCTATGATATTTGTAAGTCCAAAGCCTGTCCTTGGCATTGGCTCCTAACCTCCTTGTTTCAAGCATGGCCTCACTCACTGGTTCTCGTTGTTCAACCTGTGCTTGTATCAACTCTTTCAATAGGTCATTGCTCTCATTACTAGGCTTGCATGTTATGTCAGCACCTTCCTTGCCTTTCCCTCGAGGTTCAATGAGGTCACCCTTGCTAAAGGTTGTGACTATCCTCACACCCGATAGTGTCAAGTATATCCTCTATGCTACGTAATTATCCTCACACTTGGTCGCCCTTTTGAAGGGTCTTCCTAGGAGGGTTTTCTTCCTGCAATTAGCACTATTTGGAGGAACATGAAATAGGATAGGCAAGCTTTCAGTTTCAATTGTCGTAAGGATTTTGCACTTCCCTATGAGTGCTTGTGGGTGTCCCCCGTAAGGGCTAAGAATTGCATTAGTCGGTGTG
The DNA here is from genome assembly GCF_053477565.2 of Lygodium microphyllum. Taxonomy (NCBI): domain Eukaryota; kingdom Viridiplantae; phylum Streptophyta; class Polypodiopsida; order Schizaeales; family Lygodiaceae; genus Lygodium; species Lygodium microphyllum. Next base: position 48,949,733 of record NC_141146.1, on the reverse strand, counting down.
AGCTCTGGTTGGCCTAGTAGGGTCTATGCTTCATTGGTCAAGATATTAAAATCTGCTCCTTCATCAATCAGAGCATCGATAGTGTGCTCTCTTTTTGCGGTGAGTTTCACCCTAAGATAAGCAGGTGGTACTATGTTTTCATATTTCGCGTCTTGTCTTATAAATTTAAGCCTTCTAACAAATGTCCTTGAGTCCCCAACTGCACGACCAGATGTGGATTCTCCACTAATGTCTTGGATCACATGTGCAGTGCTATTCAAGGTGCATCTATCATTAGGATTGTCATATCTAGTCATCCTCGCCGTTGCAGCTTGATGTTGTTGCTTTTCGGTTTGACTAGATGCAGTCCGAATTCAACATGTACGTGTCTTTATGGTATGGCCTTTTTGCTGTTGTTGGCTAGGTTGGCCCATTGAGGTTCTAAGGTCTTTGTTTGTCTTTGTTCGGTTACAAGCTTTTGGTTGCTCTTTTGCAGGTGCGAATCTATGCTTGTGTAAAGCCATGACTACTCTAGGATCTAATTTGGAGAACCTATCATGGCACGCGTTTTCTCTCCGACCTACTTGGGGGAGGTGAGAAAGGGGGCAGGGCGAGGGTCCGTCGGGGAGGGGGGGGGGGGAGAGGGGGCAGTCCCCCTCAGCCTGCAGGGCCGTTACAGTAAACACCATGCGCGATTTGAAGGTCCGTTCGTAGCCAAGTTTTGAACTACTTGCTCTAGATTTGAGTCTAGTGATATGTCTATGATGTGCTTTTGCTCTATATGGTCTCTTGGTCCTACAAACCTTCTCACAAAGGATCAGTTTCATATGAATTTCTCTTTAGAGGAGGCTCTTGTTGCTCATTTTCAGAAAGGGCAACAAGGGAAGGAAAAACAAGACCAAACCTCCACTCAAAATCAAAATCAAAATCAAAGCAAAATCAATCCAGGGAATCGCAAGGAATAGGTTAAGATTTGAAAAAATCCAAATTTGGCCCAATAGGTCCGAATTGCAGGGGCCGAATACCCAATTTGACCCGTCCAAATGGCCGAGGGCCGTGCGGAGGGCCTAATGTAACTAGGTTGAATGTCAAATTCAGCCAGTTCGAGTGCGCTTGTCCGAGGGCCCAAGTGGCCAAGTCAGGTGGGCCGAGTGGTGAATTTGACCGGGCCGAATATCAACTTGTCCCGAGTGGGGTTGGGTCGAGTCGGTAGGGCCAAGGGCCAAATTTCAAATTTGGTCTGAATGCTTCACTCAGATGGGCCGAGTGAAAGGCATCCAAGTGTGATGGGCCGAATGGCTGAGTGGTCCAAGGGCCAATTCTGGGCCTTGGCCCAGAATTGCTGTCACTCGAACGAGCCGAGCGCGACGCGATTTTTGCCAGGCTTCAAAGAATTTGTCGCGTTGAGCGATTGAGGGCTTCCTACCTAATGACCACATCCAGATCCAAGCTATTTATGTAGGGGAAGGTGTGGAATTACCTGGGCTGGGCGAATAACTCCTAACAGGTCGACGCGATGAAGCCTTCTCGCTCTCTCCTGCTCTCCTGAAACCCTGCAATGCACAATGTGGCCTTTCTTGCCACTCTTGGCCCCTTATCACCCTGCCCAGACTTGTATTCACCTTAGACTTGCTTCCCTTACTAACATTTAACCCAAATTTTCATTTTTTTGCCCTTCTTTTCCCCATTTTAGTCTGTTATACAGCAACAAAAAACCCTACTGTTTGCTCCAATATTTTGCTCATATCCTTCCTAAATGCAAGAAAAAATCATAAGGAAAATACCTACACTACTCCATCATGATTTTCCAAGTCCAAAATAGCAAAAACCGACTTGCTAAGGAGATCGGATACCTCTTCAAACTCCCTCGCTTCCTACCTATCTATCTCAAGCACCGATTCGGGGGAAACCCTACTTCGATGCTCGATTCGAAGCGCGCAAGTGCTCAAGGCTTGAATCCGTTGTCCCGGCAACGGAACCAAAATGTGGAAGCTTTCACTCAACCGCCAAGACCCACGGACCACATATTACTTCAAGCGTTCCAAGCCGAGCACTAATGGCTACCTCTCACATAGCCGACGTACCATCCACATCTACGGGTGTAGTGAGCTTACCTCCATGCTGATCGAGTTACCTCCTATCCCGCGCACTCTAGTAGCTCCACGATCCAAATGTAAGCTTCAAGCAAGCTCCATGCTCCAAGCTCCATTGCCGCAAGCAAGAGAAGAGAAGAGAAGAGAAGAGAAGAAGAGAGGAGATGATGGAGAGTTTCTCCTCCCCGGGCCCTCACACTCTCACACTCCCTCTCTCAAGCACGAGCTCAAGCTAGCAAGAAGAAGAAGAAGAAGAAGAGACCCACTTTTGGCCACACATAAGAATGAGCTTCTCATTCACTTTTCAACTTTATATACAAAAACTTGAATCCCTTTTGGGCAATCATCCCCTTATCCCCTTTTCTACATGGCCGGCCATGGCGCTTGCACTCTTTTACAAAAGTATTGACTTGCGCTTTTTCTTGTGTGCCTTTTTCCTTTATTTGGTACTTTTCTGCACTTCTTGTGTTTCCATATTTTTCTTAGCGCACCTTCGTCTTCCGTTTCACTTTTGCCTTGGCCTTTGTCTTCTACTTTAGATTTTTCAGATTTCCACCTTGTTCGTCTGACGGTTAACAATTGGCTTGCTCTTGTTGAGAACCGGACTAGATAAAGGCTTCAATACCTATGATCTGACAATGCAGGAGAGTATGTATCTAAAGCCTTTAAGCAATTTTGTGACTAGAGGGGTATTAAGTGTCAATTTGCCGTTTGGTACACCCCATCTTAGAATGGTATGGCTAAGCATACGAATAGGAGAATTCAGGAGCAAGCTCGTAATATGCTTAGTCATGCATGCTTACTACAACACTTTTGGATTGAGGTAGTTACTATTATTGTACATTTGATTAATCATCCCCATACATTCCTCTTGACTACTAGGTTGCAGAGAAGTATGGTTTGGAAAAACCTTTGTCATATGCTCATTTGTGTATCTTTAGTTGTGACACTTTGGCCATGTTCCTAAAAGGACAAGCATAATAAATTGGATCCTAAGTCCATGACATACATCTTTCTTGATTATGGGAATGTATGTGAGATGGGCTATTGTTTATAGGATTTGTAGGCTCAAAAGGACATTCATAGCTATGAGGTTGTTTTCCATGAAGAGAAAAGTAATAGCAACCTCAGTAGGTCATTGAGGTATGTAGGGTGCTATTTTAGAAGGAGCCTCCTGCTACTCTACAGCCAGCTCGACAATGTGCAATAGTTGATGCTCTAGTGGCCCAAGACTATGATGCTAGATGGGATGCACATGCCCATAGCTTGTTTTGTGGTATTTTACTAGAGATAGACTTGAATGTAAGAAGATTGCGCCCTGTATGGATTATGTTATGGTGATAGATGCTGGTGAGCCTCTTATCTATGATGATGCCATACACAAAGGTGACAGTAACTCTTGGGAGAGGGCCATGCAGTCCAAGTATGACTCACAGTAGAAAAATTATACATGGGATTTAGTTTCTTTGCCTAGTGAAAAGTGTGCCTTGCCATGCAAGCAGGTGTACAAGTTGAAGAATACCCCTGGACGCCCCAAGCTAGCCTATAAGACTAGATTGGTTGATAAGGGTTTTAAGTAGGAGCATGGTGTTAACTTTGATAAAGTCTTATGTCACGTAGTCAAGATGTTTAACTACACTTGGTTTTGGCCATGGTTAAGTAGCTAGATTTAGACCTCTATCATATGGATGTCAAGATGACTTGCTTACATGGGGACTTGCATGATGAGATTAGCATTTCTAGTTGGCAATGCAAATCTGGTACAACTTTGTTAAGTGGATGTCCTTCAAACTGGTTAGGAATATCATATGAAGGATAAGGAATCCAAAGTCCCTTTTGAAGTTGCCAGTCTAACAAGTGCAAATTGAGTGGATGTGGAGAATGATGTAGATGTGGTGGCTTTAATGGTATTTAATGTGCCCGAAGTCTTAGAGCAAGAAAGGGAGTTCAAGGCTTAGATGCTAAAAATGACTCAAGTGAAAGAGGATGATTCGGCCACGATTTATTTAGGAGTTGGAGAAATAAGGCATGTTAAAGTAAGTGTTGAACTAGATTCAAAATTTTGGAGCAATTGATTACACTACTTACGGAAATTTAGGATGTGTTTGCATGGGATTATGAGGATATGAAGGTATTATATTTCCAATTTTCCTAATGCTGCATCTCATTGAAGCCGAAGACAATTCCTATACAAATGTAGAGATACATAATGAATATGTGTATAGCAAAGGTGCTTAAGGAAGAGCTCAATCAAGTGCTTCATGTTGGGCTATTGATCTACTAAATAGGGATGAGAGGATTCCCCCTATTGTGATCATGCCTAAAAAGAATAAGAAGCTAAGGATCTATATGGATTATTGGAAGTTAAATGAAGCAATTATTCTTGATCCTTTTCCTCTTCCTTGCATGGATACTATTTTGCATGAAGTTGTTAGTCATGAGTTGTATTCCTTAATGGTTTCAATGAGTATCATCAAGTTTGATTGACCCTAGAGGATCAATCAAAAATAGCTTTCATTACAGCTTGAGGAATTCTTGCATGCACAGTGATGTGGTTTGGCCTTAAGGATGCATTGTCCTCTTTCCAGCATGATATGCAATAGATATTTGGGTCTTACCTTATTGACTTCATCTAGGTATTTTTGGATGCCTTAAATGTGTTTGGTCAAATGCTAGTCTATCTTCACCATTTGCAATGGCTACGTCTGACTTGATGTTGGGAAGTCTAACTTGACGAAGAGTGTCTTTGTAGAGTAAAAGGTTGAATGCTTATTGGTCATGTCATTCCTCCATATGGTATTGTGGTGATCCATAAAATGTGGCTATTGTCATGTAGGCAGAGATCCCCTCATCTTCACATCTATCCTTTGATTTTTTGGGCAGATTAAGTAGTATGGTTGACACTTGCAACTTTTGGCACATGTCATGATTCCTCCGAATCAATTGCCTTATGTTTTCGAAATAAAATTGTAGTGGGATGTGAAATTTGATTTGGCTTTCTAATGGCTCTACCTTGTGCCATCTAAACCTCCTATCTTGATTCTAGTAGATTGGAATAAAGACTTTCATGTGTTTGTAGATGCTTCAAATAATGTCATCAATAGTGTATGGATGTAGAAAGATTCCAATGGATGGTTTTGACCAACCTACTATGCTAGTTGATGCACGTCTTCAACAGAGTAGAATTACTTCATCATTGAGAAAGAATGTTTGACCATGGTGTATTTAGTTAAGGAGTTTTGGTAATGCTTGCTTGCGCATCCATTTGTATTTCATGTGGATTACTAAGCTTTGGTGTAGTTGGTTAAGCAACATAATGTAATCAATCGTGGTTAGCCTATCAAATCTTACTACTCCAAGAGTTTGAACTTCAAGTGATCCATTGACCAAGAGGTTAACATGTGGTTGTTGTTGACTTTCTTTCTCATATGGATAATGATGAGCTTCTTGACAGAGTGGATGATTGTTTTTCAAATGCACAGCTCTTTAGAGCATCCATTTCCTCAAATAGTGATTCTCCACTTCCCAGTAAATCACGGATGTGGTATGAAGAGATAGTTACTTTTCTCTCAATGGGTGAAATGCCCATGATGATGGATCAATAGGAGATGCTGGTTCTCCATAGTCAAATATTTGAAGTTGTTCTAGGATGACGTTATCCTTGCACTCTCTCAAGATTCATGCAGTTGGGTGGTTTTTCTTATGGAGTGGGAGGGAGTCATTGAAGAAGCTTATCGAGGGCTTTTTGATGGTCATGTTACTATGGCTCGATCAATCAATATCGGTGGCTCCTTAATCCTATGCTACTTATAGAGGTGTTTCATAAGTAGGGCTTGGAAATTTTTGGACCTTTTAGGCCCATTGCAGCTTGCACACAAAACATGTATATTCTTATTACCACAAGTTATTGTACTAAATGAGTTGAGGCCTAGCCTTTGAAAGATAATATGGCTAATTCAATGGTGACTTTCTTGTTTAAAGATATTATTAGTTGGGATGGTTATCCTATTTGGTCAATGATGACATGAGTACTCATTTTCTAAATAAGGTGATTCAATACCTTACTACCTTCTTTCTAATCATTCATAAGAAACACTATATGTATTACCCTCAAGCAAACGGACTTGCAAAATCCACTAACAAGATGTTGTCTAAGATCCTACCCAAGGTAATGCATCATTAGATAGATTGGGATGTCAAGCTTGTGTGCACTTTAGGCCTATCACACATGTTTCAAAGTAGCTATTGGAATAGCTCCTTTTAGGTTGTCTTTTGGGCTAGAAGCTATCACTCTGATTGGATTTCTAGTTCCTAGCATGTGGATTGCCATTGAAAATTAGCTATTGTTTGAGGAATCCCTATTGTAAGAAAAATCAAGATGACCATTTTGCAGAGAAGCATATTTTCAAGAGAGGTCAAGAGATTCTAGTCTTCAATATACACATAGGGAATTTACCAGGAAAATTGAAGTTCTAATGGAGTGGACCATTTTGGGTGTTTTGTGGTTCTAGTTCCAAGCTTTTTACTTGACAAATTTGTAGGGAAATTGGTTGCCACATTTTATCCATGGTTTTCGACTTGGTTTCAAGGCGTATCATTCATTTTTAGCAAGAGACAAATCCATTCAAGTTTGGATGTCTCGAGGGCTTTAGCCCTGTTTACTTTTGATGGTCAGCTCAAATTTCAATGGTGGCTCATATTGATGTACAAGTGGATGATTCTCGTGGCTTAAGTTAGTTCTTCCATGCTTGAGTTTTCTAGTTAGGTGTTGCTAACATGTCATCTACATTTTACCCCTTCTCAACTTTTAAGGTGCATGATGAAAACAATGGTGTCATGACTCTTCAAGGCACATAAAATTTTAATGCTCATCATTTTCCCTATCTAATGTGGCAACCATGCATTGGTGATAATAGTTTATTCCTTCTATGTGATCTATTTGCCATACAAAAGGGGAAGTTTTTACTCTCATGCTTCATTGCCACACTAGTTCTATGCTTTCTTACTTCTCATCACCATTGCCCTTGGGCTTCTTGTGCTCTTTGTGATCTCCTCTTCTCTTTGATGCCATAGGCTTTGAGTTTGCCATCGCCTTTGAGTTGGGGTATCCATTGTAGCTAGATGCATCCCAAGAGGTCTAGTTCAATTTCTTGGCCTATTGCCATTTGTCAAACTCCCATGGGCATTGATAGAGGACACCCTAAAGCTTGCTCCATCTACCAACAACTAGTAGAAGGTTGTGTGGTGCAACTTGGCGAAACTTACCCTAGAGTTTGGTGGTGAAACACCTTTTGTTAGCAGTTGGGGTGGTTGAGGTTTTAGTGTTGCTCTTTGCCAATGGAATGCACCCAATCTTTGGTGATTTTATGGGTGGGGAGTACCACTTGAGTTCTATGAAGGAATCATTCAAAGCCAACCAACCTATCTCAAAGTTTCTCATGGAGGCCATCTGTGTGCAAGCTAAGTCCTTCAACATCTTGACGTAGGTGATGTTAGTATTCTTTAAAGAGGAGGGCATTCGATGTAACTAGAATGCCATTTTTCTATTCAAGCTGCATCACTAACCGATTTTGGCAAGCATTTTAATTTTATTTTTTCTCTCCTTGGACAAGAATACTCTCCAAAGGCATTGACAACTAGGGACACTAATCTCTTGGTAGTAGTAGGCAAACAAACGACAGTGGATCCAACAACGATGGAGATAGTGAAGGTTGATCCACCAAAGATGCAGTTGAAGAGCAAGTGACTCAAGGTAATGACCTTGCATTTCACTAATAGCCTATCGGCTTGGACTAGCCCTCTTCTACTACTACTAATGACAAACTAGCGAGTATGCCTATTGTGTCAGACTTTCATGATGAGATGGACCTCAAAACATGGTTGGCCTTGTTAAAGAGTGGCAATCAGGGCCACAAAGTGGCAAAGAGGTTTTTCTCCCTTGTGCTCGGATGTATAGGTAGGTATAGCTTTGAGCACTCCTATGGATACTACACCTACATTGATTTGGTTGTCCCATTATAGAACCTCTCATGACTCCCTCAGAGGAGTTCAATGTGGATTTCAGTTAGTTAACTGGCCTATCTCTCTGAGGGTCTTGCGTCCCAAGTAGCTATGCGATAAGAGTTGGAAGACATGTGATTACAATTGGATGCAATCTAATGAGAGAATGTAGACCTCCATGACTTGATTTGTCACCAATATGGAGATCTTCCCAAGTAATAGTAGCACCTACTAGTTATGCAGCAAACCCATTTTGACTTCACTAACTAGGTGAGTGTGTGCATAACTATCTTATATCTATACTGTGGTTTGCATGCATGTTTTTGTATACATATTTGAGATATTTATAATTATAGATATGTGTAACCATGCATGTAATTAGGTAAGATAGTTACATACAAATGTGTGTGTGTGTGTATGGGTGCATTTTTGTAATTGTGTAAGCGAGTGTTGAAAATTACAAAAAGACATGATCAAGGCATTAGAGCCGTGTCATACTAGGCTCTAGTAGGTCTAGTAAGAGGTAGTTAACACCACTCCCTTGTGAATGCACAATGGGCCAGTGGGGCTTTGTTTGCCATGACCAATTCCTCGTGAACACATTTAAGAAATGCTTTGCTAATGAGGGTATACAAGGGAATTACGTTTCTTTATAGTTGCAAACAAAGATAGTCTAACTAATGACATTGATCTGCTTGACATCTCTACGTCCAAATTACACTTCCATGCGACCATAAGGAGCACAACTTCATGTTATCTTTTTCTTCCCCTATTGGAGTTGGCATATGACATGACTTTTACACATTACATACACTATAAAGGAGAGGAAAAGGTATGGATTCTAATACCTATTTATCACACACACACACACACACACACACACACACGCGCGCGCGCGCGCATGCACCCACACGTGCACGTGTAGCGTATGGGTGTGTGTGTGACGTGAGTGAAGTTGGACATGGTTATGGTTACACAATCTCTAAAACAACCCTAACTTTACTTTTCAATGATGTAAAAATGTATCAAAAATTAATTAGATATATTCATTATTTTGTATTATAGAGAGAAAGAGATGATAAAAATGTCATCTCTTTCTCTCTATAATAGTAATCTTTTTTGTTGTTTTCTTTTGAGAAAGTATATTGGCGATTTTATGTTTTAAAGAGATTTTCAAGAGAAGTTTTTTGAAGAAAATGCATTTAATTTTTAAAAAAAGTTATTCCATTTGTAATATGATCAAAAGACTTATGAAATCTAAGAGAAACCTACAAATTGTTAAGGTTGAAGGTTCTTGCATTGGCTCATAAAAATGTTTTCATTGAACACTATTGGTAGCTATATCTTTTAGGGTGGTCACATATTGCCTTAGATAACTGGGGTAGTGTGAAAGGCATGTACTTTACACATTTTTTGCATGCAATCTTAATTCACATAATTAGTTGGTCCATATTTTTCGTAGGAAGCATTAATTTATATTTAAAAATGTTTAAAAAGGTACACGTGATTTGGTGTTGTTAATTCAAGATAGTTGCCCTGTATCAGAGAAATACAGCATACATTAGTTTTTTTCATACGTCATTAGTTTAATACATCATACATTAGTTTTTTTCATATGTCATTAGTTTTTTTTCATACGTAGTAGATAAAATGAGCTCCTTTTAGTTTACTACCTTAAACTCAAGAAGTATAGTAGGCCCTTAACAAATATATACATCATTAGCCACCGTAAAAAAAAGAAGATTCTTTTATCTTGCAATTTTTGCACTTGTCCACATCAATATCTACCCATATTAAAAAAATCAAATTTAAATCCATGAATGGGGTCAAGCAGTATGCTACTAAAGACAATTGTTTCTTGAAATCCAAATGTTCCATAGGAATAAGCTTTTCAACCAATTCCCACTTTTTTTTTCGCTCCAAGGGGGGGGGGGGGGGGGGGGGCATTTCCATATATTATCCCTAATAGGATTTCTTTCTATGTCAACTTAGAGGGGTGGTATGGTAGGGTCATGTCTTGTGGGTTACACTTGTTTAGTCTTAGGAGTGTGATGGGATTGGCGGAGGTTCAAATCTTGAGTTGGGGGTGTGGTGTCTTGTGGGATTTGCAAAGGTTCAAATCTTGATAATCGAATATTGAATCTTTAATAAATGAGCCTTTATTACTTTGTGACTTGGGTGTGGATGCGAGCTTTGGCGGGAGGGGTAGTGTTCACGAAAAACTAAGGTTCAATGTGAAATGGCAAACATATGCAATTTAACCCAAAAATCCTTACACAAATTTGAGTTAAAGGTTTTTGTATTTGCTACCAAAAATGTTTTTCGTGAATACAGATCAACCTAAAGATGTATGTATGAAAATATTTGTTTCAAAGACACACCCTAGGATACCTTTAGTCTATTGGATCTAGAAAAGCTATGATTTTCAAGAGCGAGAGTCCTAAGGACATGTTGGGAATCATTCATGATGGTCATTCGAATTTCAAACGTATATTAACGCCAGAAAAATGGACACAAGCCTGTGAGAGAGAGAGAGAGAGAGAGAGAGAGAGAGAGATCTCCCTTGCCCAAATACCTCCATCGCTAGAAAAATACAAGTTTGATCCTATACTAGCATGTTTGTTTTGTTTTTAAAATTTATTTTTATTTTATTTTATTTTATTTTTGGTGCACAAGCCCCTGCCCCACGTTGGGTAACCAACCTTGGACTTGGCACGAGGATTATACATAAAATGTAACTAGGCGCTTCGCGCCTAGACTCGCCCCGGGGCGGGTGAGATTTTTGCGGGCGAGGGCGGGTGCTGGATGCGTGGCACCTGCCCCCGCGTTCTCTTTTTTTTTTCGTGGGGGAGGGGAGGTTAGTACGTGGCACCCGCCCCCCACCTCTCGTTAACTAATAGTATAGATGGCATTTTTAAACTCACATCTTCATTTGTAAGGATCTTCTGAATTTGTCCTCTACTTAACTGCAATCTTTTCACCTTCATCGCTATGGACGTTGCAAATGCGTAAGCTCGGAGTGCTCTGTTGGAGGGAGGCCGAGATAGTCTCTCAGGAAGATGTCTACAGCTCTGGCGCCTGGGCTTGCCCGAAAGCTCAAGAAAGTATTGGATACACGGACAGATTCCCCAGATCTGCTTGTGTCCTTGGGCGCCCTTTCTTCATTTTACACAGACAGCACACCGCAGGCGAGGAAGAACCTCCGGACTACAATAGAGCGACGAGGCTTGTCCATCAATGATGAGTTCTTAAAAGCTTCCGAAGCAGCGCAGATTGTACGTACTGCTTGCACCATCTACTGCTAAGACAGGCATCGATCCAGCTGAGAGAGAGAGAGAGAGAGAGAGAGAGAGAGAGAGAGTGTGTGTGTGTGTGTGTGTGTGTTTCTAAGAAGATAATGTTTGTAGAGGATTGGAATGAGAAGAAACTACACTTCGTCAAGGATGTAATTTTGATCAATGTGAGAAGACATAGCATTGAATGCAATTTGATCTGATGTAATGTTAATCAACGTGAGGAGGAGGTAACATTGAATCTCTCATTCGCTAAGAAATGGGTGATGAGCTCGTTAGGTTTGCTTCTTTGCAACTACTTCCTCTTGTTTATTAGATATCTACTGCTGCAAATAGAGGTTTTGAGGGATCGTCTGCCATTGTGTCTCTTTCTATTCCCTTCGGGTTAATATTGGAGCCAATTCTTGATGATCAAGGGAAGAAGCGAAGAGTTGAAAATGCTTGGGGCAAGGTGAACGGATCGTTTAATTGAGGAAGTCCTATCCCTTGATCTGAATAGTTATTGTATGTTGGATCTTGACCAAATCAAGGCCATGATGCATTTTGGATCATCATGGACCCTTTGACAAGGATGACTCGATTCATTTTTGACCAAGATGACCATAAAAAGCAGGAATTAGCTAGTTACTTTGTTGAATATCTATACAACTTACAAGGGCTGCTTGATGAAATAGTTAATTACATGCAATTATAAATTCGTTGGTTGTTTCTAACACATTGTCTTCTAATAATTGAAGCTCACTTATTTATGTCATCCTTGGAACATCTAGAGATCGATGGATAGACCAAAAGAAGGAATCAAACCTTGGAAATTGTGTCATGCTTATGTTTGCCATTGTTAATTTGATTGAAGTGTTATCTTTTATGACCACATGTAGGCTTTCATTATAAGAGCCTTGAGTTAGAGGGTCTGATTGGAGTTGGAGTTGGATGGGGATGAGGTCTCATTGAAGGAGTCCTTATCCTTCTTCTTTTCCTTCTTCTGTCATTTTGTTAGGTCCTTGCAATCCTTGCTTAAGCATCCCTTCTTACCACGTTGAGAATACTGGGCTTTGTCTTTTTCTTCTTGTCACCCTCTTTGAAGCTGCAAAAGCCACCTCATGGCCACGGTATTGGGATAAAAGTCTCCCTTGTAACTACAAAGATGCCTTATGCTCAAGTAGCATGGAGGACAAATGAGTAAATTTGACAGGGGCTGATGTTTGTGAAGGGAGTGAGCCCGGAGCGGAGGCACGTGAGCGGAAGCAATAGCTATAGTGGAAGGAGCATGAGTAAGAGAGAGAGAGACAGAAGACGTGGTGTGACCTGTCTTCCCTTTATTCAAATGTCACGGAAAGAATAAAGAATGAAGTGATAGTGATGGGTGCTTGCCACCTGCACTGTGTAGATTTTGCGAGTATTGGTAGTGTAGTAATACACAGGCAGTTAGGCATAGTCGACTTTATCCCTAATAACCTCCCACTTAAAGGCGAATATGTCCCTAGTAATGAGAGAATGAGAAAAAGTGACAAAGTATAAATGTATATAAGTACAACAGGATGAAAAAAGACATCATTTCATCCAGTACCCATCAACTTCCTAAGGAAGACAAAGCGCTCTGCTGAGAGACTTTTAGTGAGTAGATCTGCAAGATTTGGGACAGTTGAGATCTTGACAAAGGTCAACAGACTTGTCCTCAATGACCTCTTTGATGAAGTGGTAACGCACCTCGATGTGTTTTGTCTTCGCATGGAAGATCCGGACTCTTGGCTAATTGGATAGCAGTCATAGAATCCAAATGCAGTGTAGGGACCACATTAGTAATACCAAGGTTTGCTATCGGACGGCCTAACTGCGGAGCCTCCTTGCAAGCCTTAGTGGACGCAATAGACTCAGCAACAGTAGTAGAGAGAACCATACATTTTTGCACTTTGGTCATTTAAGAAACAACACCTTTAGCAAATGTGAAGATGTAGCTATTAAAAGATGACGTACCAGCGAGACAGTAGGGTTTGCAGGGAGGAACACAGAGTAAACTTGGCAAACATGGAGAAGAGAAGAGAAGAGTGAAGAAACTCTGATGAATGGAATGATGAAGATCTGAATCATGGAGTGAATGTGATACAAGGGAATAAGCGTGCTGTAGCACAAGGAAGATGATGAAGATAGCCACAAACCACAAACCGCAATGTCCTCTTGAAGGGGTGTGAGGGTAGTGGAGAGGCTGGAGAGAAGAGGTGATGGACTGAATGAATCAGCCGTAAGGAATGAATGAGAGAGTGGCCTATAAATAGACATAGTCAGTCTAGGATGGTGCCTCTTTTTGGGGCTGCAAACTCTAAATGTAAAACACAGAAACACAAAAACGCAAACCGCGGGTGAAGGGTTTCTCAACACCCCCTCTCAGGCCCAAAAAGGGGAACAAGAGAAGAGTGAGGTGGAGATGCAATGCTACATGTTGAAGAATACTCATGCAGTAGGTGCCACTTGGACAATGTCCCTCGTGGGAAAATTGTTCACTTGCCCAAGCGCCCTAGTACAAAGATAATGAAAACATGCAATGTATAGGAGGAATGTCAGACTTTGTGTGGTGCCAAGAACCATAAGGCTATGCCCGTACTCGATCTTGGGAGGTGGCTCCATGCTGACCAAGTGACCAAGGCAAGAAGAGAAGAGGAGGAAGAAGATGTAGAGGATCCCTAAGATCTAAGATTTCCACCGGAAAAAAAACCTACAGTAAATAACAGTAGACAGAGTGAATTGGAGAACTCGAAACTCAACCTTGGGAGAGAAGCCACTAGCTCCTGTATCCATGCAAGAAGGAATATGAAGGTCTTGTCACCAAGTTGTAGCTGAACCTTGAAGGTCTCGATCTAGGTAGATCCTTGAGATCCTGGTATCAATAGGTGAGATGACCACTGGAAGGAAGCCACCCCATCCAAGGGTAGAAGAAGAAGGTAAAAGGCCTCCGCCAGGGTGTGTGAAGAATTGAGCAGTGGGTGGGGGCGCCCTTTGAAATTGGAGGAATAGGAGCCTCCTTTGAAGTCGTAGTAGATGTAGATGCCCCCTTGGAGGGCAAAGAAAGAGCATCCCTCTCTGAATCCCCCTTTGAGATAGATAGGGAATCCAAAAAATCATGGATCACGGACTCCGAAATGTTTGATGATGAAGGAAGTGCTGCCGGTCGTGTTGAAGAAGGTATTTGGGGTGCCGAAGAGCTCCTAGAGGTAGCCTCTCGAACTTGAGTAGTCGAGGGTGGGGAAGGGTGGGGCTCAGAATGAGCAAGAGGTGGGCAACAGTCGTTGTCTCTCAGTGGAGTGTACTGGATAGCCGAAGAAGAGAAAGGAGTCGAGCAGCCACAGTCTCTCTTGGAGCGGACTGACGAGGAGACGGTATCAAACAATCACTGTCTCTCTCGATGGAGCGGACTGTAGATTTGTAGGTTGTGGAAGACACTGTATCTGAAACTAAGTGGGAGAAGACTGCCGCTAGCATTGCAACGATCTCCAGGTGTAGCGCGCCGATCGATCCTCCATGTGCTCAAAAGGACTTAGTGCGCATCGGATGCGTCTTATTGCCTTGAGCATAGTACTGTGATAGCCGATGCAGAACAATCTTTGTGGCCCAGAAAGGAGAGATGACACAAGGAGTGCATGGTGGAAGACGCATATTTTGTAGGGGGTGGGGAGCAATGGTCGAAGTCAGCAAGCATCGTTGGTGTGCTTGGTGATGCCACAATAGGAGCACCCAGTAGTCTGATCATTTGCTGGTAAAGAAGCCATGGATACTAGTGTGCCTTGCTGAAGAAGGAAGAGGTCAGCCACCATGAACCACAAACTGCAATGTTTGTCTCAAGGGGTGCGAGGGCAGTGTGAAGCACGAACCGCAATGTCCGCATCAAGGGGTGGGAGGGCAATAGAAGGGTTGGAAGTGAACTGTCAGTGGGAGGAGGATGCGACCAACAATAAGAGGTTGCAACTAGTAGAAAAATGGAGGTGAGGAGAGAGAAAGACTAAAAACGTAGGAAAAACCAGTAGCAGCAGTCAATATGCTGAAATCAGCTCCGAACATTGTGTGGTAGGCTAGAAACAGGCGCTAGACTGTTGTAGACAGCAATGACCAGCTTGGACTGTGATGTTCTCCGCATCTGGGGTGTGGGCAGCAAGTTGAACTACCTGCAATCTACAAAAACGAGATTGTTTTCGGAATGGAGAGTGATTAGCAACAGTCGCTTTGCTGTAAACAGCTGCAAACTGCGGGTGGAAGGCTGGAACAAGTGCCAGACTGTAGATGACAGCAATAGCTGAGACTGCGATGCCCTTCATGAAAGGGGTGTGGGCAGCAAGCTGAAAACACTTGAAACTTGCAAAAACGAGATTTTGATGCAGCGGAAGAAGAAGAGAAGTGGATGTCGAACCCGCCACCGGTCTTTGCCTTCATTGGAGCGGAGGATCTTTGTCGCTGTTTGAGCCGATCCAACTCTGATACCATGTCAAAATATGATGTATTAGCAAGATAGTAGGGTTTGTGGGGAGGAACACAGAGTGAACTCGGCAAACATGAAGAAGAGAAGAGAAGAGAGAAGAAACTCTGATGAATGGAATGATGAAGATTTGAATCATGGAATGAATGTGATACAAGGAAATAAGGGTGCCGTAGCATTAGGAAGATGATGAAGACAGCCGCGAACCACAAACCGCAATGTCCTCCTGAAGGGGTGTGAGGGCAGTGGAGAGGCTGGAGAGAAAAGGTGATGGACTGAATGAATCAGCCGTAAGGAATGAATGAGAGAGTGGCCTATAAATAGGCACAGTCAGTCTAGGATGGTGTCCCTTTTTAGGGTTGCAAACCCTAAACGCAAAATGCAAAAACGCAAATTGCGGGTGAAGGGTTTCTCAATAGTAGCCAGAGGTGGACTTTCTACTGTCTGCATGTCTTGCGTAATCAGAGTCAATGTACCCTACGACTTCTGTATCTTGGCTACCATAACATATACAGATAGTTGCTGTGCCCTTTAGGTACCTCATGATACCTTTCACGACATCCCAATGCCATTTGTTAAGTGTAGTTATATAGCGTTGTTGTATTGCTATGCGGACAAAGTATGGAAAAAACTTAGAGTGCATTATCATCCGGCTTTCTTATGAATCTAGAGAGTTAATGTCATCTTAGTCATTAGTGCTAGTGTTCATACTATGGTTAGTTCCAAAATACGAGATTTTTGGATAAGTTTAGCCTATTTTTAATATTTTGGATATTATTTCTTGTTAACATTTTTAAAAGGTGTAGAAAACTTCTAGAATAGAGTGATATGCAAAAAGCAAGTGGCTTTTTAGCTAATTTTGGAAGATCTCATGTAAAAAGAAATGACTTTCGAATTCGCGTGGCATGTGATCGCAGTTTACAGGCAGTAAACAACACTTCGAACGGGGAGAAAAAGGAGTGATTTGGGAGAATTCTAAGCAAGTGGCGTGAGGTTTTACCCCCCTTTCGGGGCCAACAGAACCATTAGATTTGCAATCTGAGCAACAAAGAAGAAGCTAGATTTTGGTGCCCGTTTTTGGTCTACCAAGGAGCTTCAAGAGATCTAATGCTTGGAGATTGCTTTTGAGTAGTTCCGGATAAGGATTTTGTTTATCTTCTCAGGTTCTAACAATACATAGTGCTTTGATTCATTAAGCTTTATCTTTATCTTGTGTGTCTCTTGTCTATTCTTTTTCTTCTCTTCTATCTCTTTTCTACTTTCTTATCTCTCTGATCCTCGGTGGATACAATCTTTCGACTAAGATCTCTCTGATATTGGTGAACTCAACATAAAAGGTCGTTGGAAGGAAAGATAGGATGGGAGAATCTTCAAGCACAATCTCTAGTGATGTTTTGCAGCAATTAGCTTAGAATATGAACATGCTTATGCAGGTAGAACAACAACAACAACAGGTGATGTAGACTTTTGATCAAATAGAAACTGTTGTGATGAATGCTCTACAAGTAGAGGAGTGTGAGATGAAGTTATTTAATGGCAGGAATGCATCTGTATATTTGCATATTTATGCTCAAAAGATGAAGTTCTTTGGGATGGCTCAACTTGTATGGAGCTAGTATTTTGTACATGAATTAAAAGTGTGAGTTACTAAATTATACATGCAGGATGCTAATTAGTTAGCTTTCAAGGAGATACTCCGGGAAGAATTCTACATTGAAGACACTAGTTTGATTACCTGCAAGACTTTCCAGGAGTGGATTCTAAAACCCAATAAGGGTCTTGTTGCTACAGAGTTATTGAAAGAATTTGAAAGTAGGTTTGAGCAGTTAAATCTTATAGAACAGCAAGCTCTTGCAAGTCAGAAAATTGAATTGTTTCTACAAGTAGCAGATCCCGAGCTTCAAGAGAAGCTTGATGATTTGTTAGAGGATCAAACTACATAGCTGCACTTGCTATTCCCATTGTTAGGGAAGATGTATTAGATGAATTGGTTAAAGGCATGCAGGATCTTCAGTTGAAGGTTGCAAAATTGGATGAAAAAGGACAAGAGGAAAGGGGACGGGCAACAACCCCTAAACCAAGGAAAAGATGTATGTGGTATGATAGTTTGCAGCATTAAAGGAAGGATTGTGCTGCTTATCAGGAGGCCTTGGCATGACAACTCATCTTTTGGAAAGATAGCAAGATCCGTGCACAAGAAAGGGGATTGCATCTTGCTTTGAATTTTGGAAAGGGAGGTATGTAAAAGTTGTTGAAAGACTTGGCTGTTCGAAATGCTTATGCGGCTATACATGCTTCTACTTTTGATCTACGGTTGAATAGAATGCCTGGCTAAGGTCCAAAGGTTGCAATATGGATACATGCTTTGTATGCAGTTGAAAAGAGAAAAGTTACTGATAGTGGAATGCCTCATCCAAGGTAAGATATTCGTGATATAACTGGATGGGAATCACCAGTAAATGCATATTTAGTAAAAGGGCAAAGTAGGGATGTACTTGTGGAAGAGAAACAGAAGAGAGATGAAGATAATGCAAGGATATCTAAGAGAGTGACAAGAATAAGTGTGGATCAACCTAAAACTACAAATCTGCCACCTCTCGAGCATGTTATGGAAGAGGTTGGGCAAGAGGAGCAAAAACAGGACAGCAAGCAAAAGAGCAAACAACTAGGATATAAGTTGCAATCTGATATTGAGATAGCCACAGATGCCTTGGAAGAACTTGTAGTGGAAGAGTTAGCCATTGTATCTAGATTTTCTTAATGCATATGAAGAGGTTTATGAAGCTCATGTTTTACTTGATGCAGGGACTCATAGGGAGATTGATGAAGTGTTGGATGCACATGATTTGCAGGATACAATCATCATTTCTGAGACAGTTCATGAGCTCGAAGATATGCCTTTAGAGGATGTTAGATGTAATGCTCCACAGTTGGAAACTATTTTGGATGCTTTGTCAAAGGCCTTGATAGGCAACTTAAAGATACTTCAAGATATGGACTACTTGACTATTTTTGGTAATGGTCAGCACGTGTTGGATGCAAGTAAGGCTTAGTTTATGTTTGATGTGGTATATAATTGTTAGTATAAGTAGATTTCCATGCGTTGGACTCTGAAAGAGCAGGTGTTGGGAATAAAGGCCCTCGTGCCTTTTAATGTGCTCGGATGTGAACACACCCTTAGCACTTGTACTTACACATATATATATCTATCTAAAAACCTAAAATGGTACACTCGTCATTGTACCCAAAAAAATTGTGCACACTCTCTACTCTGCTCTCTCTCACTCTCTATCTCGCTGCAGCTAACGAACACTGACTATCTTGATCTTTGTGCCTCCCGGTCACTACAAATTGGTATCAGAGCGGGCAAGATACAGCTCAGGTGTTGCAGAAGTCCCAGGTGGACTCGACGATCAGCAGCCGGCAATCGATTGGTGTAGAAGCGACTATAGCTGAAGAACAGCCAGGGCGACTAGTAGGGAGCAAGCGAAGCGACTACAGCCGACGACTGACAAGACAGTCGGGTGCAGGCATAACGGGCCAAGTGATTGGTCGGGGGTCTAGCGCGGACCACGGCGACAGCAGGCTTTGCTGACGGGCGACCGCGCGACTGTTGACTAGCGGACGGGACGACTTCAGCGGGTGACCAGCGGGCGGTACTTTGACGGCGACGTGCCACTGACCTAAACGGCCGTTGACCCACCATCTCTTTTTAAAAAATATTTGAGATTATTTTTGCCTCCTCTCCTCTAGGTGTTCGTGCGCGCAAGCACAGTGCGCAAATCTGTGCAGGTTTAGGCCCACAAACTTGGGGTTTTTCCCCACATTTGGGGACCTTAACGCACAATTGGACAATCTGACTTAGAAATTGCAAAATTTGTGCACATTTGCCTGGGAATTTTGAGGCTTTTCACATTTTAATGAAATTCTTTCAATTTCACTGAAATTAGTGCACACCGGACTTGAGAAATTTGGGGATTTGTCCAGATTTGGTGCGAGCAAGACACAACAGTGATATTTGTCTCAGAAATTGCAGGAATTTGTGACATTTTGTCTCTCACATTTGGGGCTTTTCATGTACATGCAAAATTGGGCTGAAATTTACCCAATTTCTCGACATTGATGCACATTGGACCCTGTGCAATTTGGGGCTTTTCCAGTTTGGGCAAAATTTGTGTGCTATTTGGTCATTTTATGTACGTGCGGGTTTAATTCCATGCAATTTGGACATCTAACACTTGGAAAAATTTGGGGGTTTTGCTGAAATTGCTCTATTTTGGCAAAATTGCGGTGTTCTATGCATGTCAGAGACCATGCAGATGTGTGGTTGATGCTTTGAGCACAAAAATTTTGGGGCTTTTGACCATGCGTGTCAAATTTTATGCCCGTGGCTACATGTACAACAGAAATTGCAGCTAAAATTTGGGATTTCTCATGTAATGATATGTATATGCCCTTGGAACAACTGTAATCAATTGTGGAATGCTCTAGTACATGGTTTGGTGCTTCTGAAAATTTACTTACAGATCTGAAATTTCTGCTTCTAGGCGGTCATTTATTGCTGGTTGGTACTTGTTTTTACCTTAGTCACTTGTGTGACAGCTTGGGCCTATATTTGCTGAATTTTTTGGTCACATTTGGGCTGAAAATCATGGCTGGTAGTAGTGACAACAATAATCTCATCCACATAAAGAAGCTTGAAGGAGCACATAACTTTGCAGTTTGGCAAAAACAATGCTACAATATCCTGTTGTAGAAGAAGCAGGCAAAGTTGATTAAGACCAAAGGGGCAAAGCCCTCAGATATGGAATAGGATGATTGGATGAGTTAAATGAGCTTGCACGCTCAACCATCGAGCTATCGATTTTTGATGCCTTGTTGTTCAACATTGAAGATTTGGAATTTGCATATGCTATATGGACTCGATTGGAAGAACTGTATGCACAAAAGAGTGCCGTAAGTAAAGTATATTGACTGAAAAAGCTTATGGATTTGCATATGAAAGAGGGTACAGCAATGTCTACTCACTTGAGTGAGTTTAACTCCATTTTCAGCCAGCTGGTTGCCTTGAAGTTTTTGATTGATGAAGAATTTAAGGCTACGTTCTTGCTTTGCACTCTTCCAGAGAGTTGGGATACATCCAGGACTGCTATGAGCAATTCCAATGTGATTCTTTTGTATTCTGATGTAGAGAGTGCTCTACTCATGGAAGAAATGAATCGGCAGAACAATGCATTCAGTAAGTTTTCTAATTCTTTGCATACTAGGGGCAGATCACAACAGAAAGGCAAATCTGATAGCAAGGGACGTAGTAAATCACGTGGCAAAGATGTTGAATGCCATCATTGTGGCAAGCAGGGTCACTTTAAACGTGACTGCTACAAATGGAAGAAAGAGAAAGGAAAGGGAAAAAAGACAAATGATAGTAAGGAAGAGAAGAAAGAGGGTCAACCCAAGAAGAGCAGTGTCAAAATTGAAGAGGTGTATGTAGTCACTCGTGACAGTGACAGTGGGAATGACGTACTCTTGGTCTCTTCACACTTTGGTGCACATGCTTTACTTGCAGATACAGATGATGACATACATACCTGGATTCTCGATTCAGGTGCTTCCTTTCATGTCACTCCTCATCGTGAGTGGTTCTGTGCCTATACAGGGGGTCGACATGGTGTTGTCCATCTTAGGGACAACTATGCATGTGACATTGCAGGTATTGGCAATGTGCAGTTGTAGTTTCAGCATAGTTCTGTCTTTACGCTTCAGCATGTATGGCATGTACCTTAGCTCAAGAAGAGCTTGATTAGCACAGGGCAGCTAGATGATGATGGATTTCATACCACCTTTGGCGATAGGAAATGGAAGATGTGTAAGGGATCTAGAGTGATTTCCTGAGGTTGTAAAAGTGATACCTTGTATCCTCTCCATGTATCTAGTGTGAGTGATCATGTTGGTGCCATGACCGAGCAGCCAAGTGTTTCTTTGTGGCATGGCCGGTTGGGACATATGAGTCAAATTGGAATGACAGTGCTTTCTCGTTTGGGTTACTTGCCTTGTCTTCGTTATGTTGATTTTGAGCATTGTGTTTATGGTAAACATGCACAAACGTCTCATAAAAAGTCTCTTTTATTGAAATCTTCTCCTCTAGATTTAGTATATTCAGATGTATTTCAGATGCCAGGATTATCTTTAGGGGGAAAGAAATCTTTTGTTACCTTTGTCGATGATGCTACATGGAAGGTATGTGTTTATCCTATTTGTAGCAAGGATGAAGTTCTTGACAAGTTTAAAAAATTCTTGGCATTGGTTGAAAATCAAACTGATAAGACACTTAAGTGTGTTTGCTCTGACAATGGTGGGAATATGTGTCCAAGGCCTTTCAGGCATTTTGTGAGAGCAAAGGGATAAAGAGGGAGCTCATTGCCCCTCATAAACCACCCCAAAATGGAGTTGTAGAGCGTATGAATCGGACCATACAGGATAAGGTCCGTACGATGTTGTCTCATGCTGCATTACCCTATGGTTTTTGGGCAGAGGCTGTTATGACGGCCGTACACTTAATTAATTGGTCACCAAACAGGTCCTTGGGGTGGGGGGGAGTCTCCCTAGTAGCGTGGTCGTGCAAGCCACCTTCATATGCTTACCTGAAAGTGTTTGGCTGCGAGGCTTTTGTGCACATTCGTAAAGAAAAACGTAGCAAACTTGAGCCAAAGTCCTGTAAATGCATTTTCCTAGGATATGGTGACGAGGGTGAAATGGGTTATAGATTATGGGATCTCGAGCAAAGGAAAGTAGTACATAGCAATGATGTTATCTTCCAGGAAGATCGCATGTACAAACAACCCGAAAGAACGGAGGAAGTCCGTAGGGTTGTATTCTGGGAAGAAATACCTTTTGGACAGCAAAAATGTTCCCACTGTACACAGCAGCAAATACCTGGTGTAAATGAACTTGTGAATGCAGAAAATAATACTGGAAATGATCAGCCAGCTATAGCCTATGATAATAAGCCACCACATGTGCAGGAATAGTCAGGACAGCAAGCTGTTAATGCTGATTTGCAGGCTGAAATGCCAAGACAGCATGCTGAAAATGGAAACTTGCAAGAACAGCCAGTAAACAATGATCATTGGGTTAGGAGATCGCCTAGGGCTACTAGACAACCTGATAGATTTGTTCCTGGTGCAAACAATGCGGCTGATTATGTCATGTTGACAGACTGTGGTGAACCGTCTTGCTTCAAGGAAGCAAAAATGTGCCCACTGTACACAACAGCAAATACTTGCTGTAAATGAACCTGTGAATGCAGAAAATAATGGTGGAAATGATCAGCTAGCTATTGCCTATGATAATGAGCCACTACATGTGCAGGAACAGCCAGGACAGCAAGCTGTTAATGCTAATTTGCAGGCTGAAATGCCAAGACAGCATGCTGAAAATGGAAACTTGCAGGAACAACCAGCAAACAACGATCATTGGGTTAGGAGATTGTCTAGGGCTACTAGACAACCTGATAGATTTGTTCCTGGTGCAAACAATGCGGCTGATTATGTCATGTTGATAGACTGTGGTGAACCATCTTGCTTCAAGGAAGCAATGGACAGACAAGACAACAAGAAATGGTATAAAGCCATGTTGTTAGAAATGGAATCTCTTGAGAAAAATGGCACTTGGGACTTGGTGTAGTTGCCTAAAGGGCAAAAAACACTTCCATGCAAATGGGTTTACAAGATGGTCACTTCTGGTTCCTCACCAAAGTACAAAGCAAGATTGGTTGCGAAGGGGTACAAGCAGGAACATGGAATTGACTTTGATGAGATCTTCTCTCATGTAGTCAAAATGACTACATTGAGAACCATTTTGGGCTTGGTTGCAGGTGAAGATATGAAGCTTATATAGATGGATGTAAAAACTGCATTCTTACATGGTGATTTGCATGAAGACATATATATGCAGCACCCTGAAGGATTTGTGGAAAAAGAGAAAGAGAAGATGGTATGTAAACTTAAAAGGAGCTTGTATGGGCTGAAACAAGCACCAAGAGAATGGTATCATAAGTTTGATACATTCATAAGCACGAAGAGAATGGTATCATAAGTTTGATACATTCATGCAATTTTAAGGTTTTCATAGAAGTCAAGTGGATTCACTGCTTGTACACCAAGAAGGCAGTAGATGGCAGCTTGATTATCTTGGTTCTGTATGTTGATGACATGCTGATTGTTGGCAGGGATACTCGTGCCTTGGACTCACTGAAGCGAAGTCTTCATGGCAGCTTTGACATGAAGGATCTTGGTGATGCAAATCACATTCTTGGCATGCGAATACTCAGAGATAGGTTAAAAGGATTACTCTATCTATCTCAATAAGAGTATATCTCCAAGGTTTTGCAGCGTTTCAATATGGAGGGGGGGAAAACAATTGGGATTCCATTGTCTCCATATGTGAAACTAAGTGTAGAGGACAGCCCTACATTTGATGATAAGATGGCTGAAATGGCCAAGATACTATATGCTTCAGCTGTTGGTAGTTTGATGTATGCTATGGTTGCTACACATCCCAACATTGCCTTTCCAGCGGGAGTGGTTAGTAGATACATGGCAAATCTTGGTAAAAAGGAATGGGAAGCAGTGAAAGGTATTATGAGATACCTCAAAGGTATAAAGGAGTTGTGCATCTGCTTTGGAAAGCGGAAGGCATCTCTTATTGGCTTTATGGATGCAGAGTATGCTGGTCATGCGGATTGCAGAAAGTCCACTTCTGGGTATGTGTTTACTTTCCTAGGAGGAACAGTCTCTTGGATCTCCAGATTACAAAAGTGTGTTGCATTGTCTACTATAGAGGCAAAGTATGTGGCTGCCACCGAGGTATACAAAGAGGCTTTATGGCTTTCACGTCTGGTGGGAGAGGTTGGCATTACAGAGTTACCTATTCTCCATTGTGACAGTCAGAGTGCTATCATGCTAGTACGGAATCCCGTCTTTCATGCGAAGACAAAGCACATATAAGTGAAGTACCACTTCATTAGAGATGTACTTGACAATAAGAGCATTGAGCTTGTCAAAGTGCATATAGATGATAATCTTACAGATCTTCTCACGAAGGGTCTTCCAGCAGCAGAGCAGTTTGCTCATTGTCGACAGAGGATGGGAGTTGGATAGATATATATGTATTTCAGCTTGGTACATACCTAGACTTAGTCGATTCTTCTCTCCTCGTAAGGCACATTGGCTTTAGGTGGGAGGTTATTGGGAATAAAGACCCTTGTGCCTTTTAATGTGCTCGGGTGTGAATACACCCTTAGCACTTGTACTTACACATACATATATATATATATCTATCTAAAAACCTAAAGTGGTACACTCGTCATTGTACCAAAAAAAATTGTGCACACTCTCTACTTTGCTCTCTCTCACTCTCTGTCTCATTGCTGCTAACAAACACTGACTATCTCGATCTTTATGCCTCCCGATCACTATAGCAAGCATGTTGCTATGTATTTGTTGATAAGTGTATTATGAGCATGTATATGGAGGTTCCACAACCTCTATTGTATGATGCGCACCCAAGGCCTTATGACCCTAGAGAGGGTACTAGGTGTGGCTCAAGAGTTGCGCCAATGCTAGTCATTTTAATCTATGATTTAGGGGAATGCCTTCTTATGTGCATAATAAGCAACAAGTTAATGCTATGGATTTTTGATCCGGGTGGTGTATCGGTGGCACATACGGGAAGATGCGTATTTTTAGAGGGGGTGGATGTCATATCGCTACGCGGACACAGTGTGAAAAAAACTTGTAGTGCATCATCATCTGGCTTTCTTATGAATCTAGAGAGTCAATGTCATCTTAGTCATTAGTGCTGGTTTCCATAGTATGGTTAGTTTCAAAATACGAGATTTTTAGACAAGTTTAGCTTATTTTTGATATTTTGGATATATTTCTTGTAAATATTCTAAAATGGTATAGAAAATTTCTAGAATAGAGTGACATGCAAAAAGCAAGTGGCTTTTCAGTTAATTTTGGGAGATCTCATGTAAAAAAAGGAACTTTTGGATTTGCGCACCATGCGATCACAGTTTATAGGTAGCAAATAGCACTCTGAGCGGGGATAAGAAGGTATCATCTGGGAGAATTTTAAGTAGGTGTTCTAAAGTTTTACTCCCTTTCGGAGCCAACGAAACTATCAGATTTACTGTTTGAGCATCAGAGAAGAAGCTAGGTTTTGGTGATTGTTTTTGGTCTACCAGTGAGCTCCAAGAGATCTAATGCTTGGAGATTTCTTTCGAGTAGTCTCAGACAAGGATTTTGTTTATCTTCTCAGGTTCTATCAATACATAGTGCTTTGATTCATTAAATTTTGTCTTTATCTTGTGTACCTCTTGTCTATTCTTTTTCTTCTCTTCTATCTCCTATTTTCTACTTTCTTCTCTCTCTGATCCTCGGTGGATACAACCTTTCGACTAAAATCCCTTTGATATTGGTGGTGGATGTCGTGTTGCTACACGGATACAATGTGAAAAAACTTGGAGTGTATCATCATCTGGCATTCTGATGAATCTAGAGAGTCAATGTCATCTTAGTCATTAGTGCTAGTGTCCATAGTATAGTTACTTCTAAAATACGGGATTTTTGGATAAGTTTAGCTTATTTTTGATATTTTGGATATTATTTCTTGTAAATATCTTAAAAAGGTATTGAAAACTTCTAGAATAGAGTGACATGCAAAAAGCAAGTGGCTTTTTAGTTAATTTTGGAAGATCTCATGCAAAAAGACGGGACTTCCGAATTTGCACGATGCACGATCGCAGTTTACAGATAGCAAACAACACTCCAACCAGGGAGAAGAAGAAGGAGTGAACTGGGAGAATTGTGAGCAGGTGTCTTGAAGGTTTATCTCCCTTTCGAAGCTAATAGAATCGTCAGATTTGCCATTTGAGCATAAGAGAAAAAGCTAGTTTTTGGTGTTCTTTTTTGGTCTACCAGGGAGCTCCAAGAGATCTTATGCTTCGAGATTGCTTTCGAGTAGTCCCAGACAAGGATTTTGTTTATCTTCTCAAGTTCTATCAATACATAGTGCTTTGATTCATTGAGATTTATCTTTATCTTGTATACCTCTTGTCTATTCTTTTTCTTCTCTTCTATCTCTTATTCTTTACTTCCTTCTCTCTTTGATCCCTGATGGATACGACCTTTCGACTAAAACCCCTCCGATAGCGTGCCATAACTCCCACTGCAAATGCTATGTGAGGATGAGTGGCTATCATGGCATACATCAAACTGTCCATTGCGGATGCATAAGGGATCTTGGCCATCTTAGCTTTCTACTCATGAGATTACAAACAATTGGCTTGACTAATCTTCATATGAGAAGGTAGAGGATAGCCAATAGAGTCTAGACTTACCATCCTATATATAAAAGTGCTTAAGGACTTTTTGGATATACGCCTATTTTGACAGATAAAGAAGCCCCTTAGAGCAATTGCCCGTGATGCACATCCCAAGAATATACGAGGCTTGTTTTATATCTTTCATCTCAAAGCTCTTCTTGAGATGAGTTTTCGAGGCATCTAGTTCATCAAAAGTTCTCCCGGCAATAAGCATATCATCCACATAGGGTACCAAAATCATAAGGTTGCCATCATGAGTCTTCTTCATGTATAAACACGGATCTATAGTACTACAACTATATCCTTGTGAATGCATAAAAACATTAAACTTATGATACGATTCCCTAGGTGCTTGTTTAAGGCTATAAAGGCTCCTTCTTAGCTTGCACACTAGTAGGTGTTCCTTGCCTTGTTTTTCAAAGCCCTTAGGTTGTTGCATATAGATCTCATCATGCAAGTCGCCATGTAAAAACGTCGTCTTTATGTCCATTTGATAAAGGTCCAGATCTAGCTAAGAAGCCAACCTACGCGCCATTTTGACTAGAGAAGAAAATACTTCATCGAAGTCAACACCATATTCTTGCTTGAAACCCTTAGCTACCGATTTGGCCTTAGCGGGCTTGGGGCATCTAGGAATACTTTTTAGTTGTATATCCACTTGTATGGTAATGCCTTCTTGTCACTAGGCAAATAAATGAAATCCTACGTATGGCTAGTCTATAAAGAGTCATACTTCGACTGCATAGCCCCGTGCCATGAGTGACTATCATCTCTATGTATGGCCTCATCATAAGAGAGTGGCTCACTCGCAGTAGTCACCATAACATAATCTAGGGGGGGCGTAAAGCACTTAGGCTGACATTTGGCTCTAGTAGAGCATCTCAAAATAGGTTGATCCTGCACAATAGGGGGGCGTAAGCCATTGGAGCATTAGCTTTTGCTAGTTGTCTAATTGGCTGTACAGGGGAAGGAGTCTCCTCTTGAAAGATCACACTGCATATCTCAACTAACTTCTCAGGCTGCTTATGCACCTTTTCCCCATGGAAAACGACATCATGGTTGCGGATAACCTTGCGAGCTTGCGGATCCCATAAGCGATAGTCCATCTCACTTGCATCTCCATAGCTAGCAAAGATGCAGTTCACAGACTTAGGATCCAGCTGATTGCGCTTGTCCCTGGATACATGGCAGAATGCTTCACAACCAAAGATGTGCAAATGAGCATATGATGGAATTTTCCCTGTTTATACCTCCTTTGTAACTTGGCAATCAATAACAGTGCAAGGGAGTTGGTGAATAAAGTATATGGCAGTAGTAATTGTCTCAGCCAAAAAATGATGGGGTAAGCTTGTCCGGCCAAGCATACTGAGGACTCTTTTCTGAATCGTCCTGTTCATGCGTTTGGCAATACCATTTTGGGGAGTGGTGTAGGAGGCGGTCAACTGATGCTTAATACCGCACTCATTGCAAAATTGCTCAATAGCTTTCAAGACATACTCACCCCTATTATTTGACCTTAGGCATTTCAGCCTATACCTAAACTGGTTCTTAACAAGATTAAGCCAATGCTGAAAGGTAAACAAGTTATCCAATTTTTGCTTAATAGGGTAATCCCAGATCTTATATGAGTAATCATTAATGAATGTAATAAAGTACTTTACACCACCAAGCAATTGACAGGGCATGGGACCACATATATTGGAATGAACAAGAGCTAGAGGCTCACCCATGCGCTTCATGTCAGACTTCTTATGTGTACTATGGGTTTGCTTGCTATACAAACAATGATCACAAGACTCAAAACACTTAATAGTCTAGGAGTGGAGATACTGTAAATTGGTAAGCATTTTCATTCCTTTCAAAGATATGTGCCCAAGGCGACGATGCCAAAGAGATACATGTGGAATTGCAGCCATAACCAAAACATGGGCAGTTGATCCAGATACAAGCAAAGAATAGAGGATACTAGACTTAATAATGAGATTTCCATCGGTAATTTTCCATGAGGAATCACCAAAAGAGACAACATAACTTGCATCATCTAAGGTGCCAGCAGAGATGATACTCTTTGTGAGAGCTGGTACATGACGTACATCATGAAGAGTGAACATGGTGCCTGAAACAAAGTGTAGCTAGACATCACCAATACCAACTATCTCCAATGCAAGTTCATTATCCAAACGGACAGATCCAATCATACTGCAATAGGAGTGAAACTACTTTCTATGAGGGGTCACATGAAAGGAAGCTCCCACCAACAATGAGTATATCCTGACAAAGCATCAGTTAGCTGTGAAGCATCCAAAGAAGAAGTTGCCAAGATAAGATCATCAGATACATCAGGCTGCATCACTCTAATCTCCTTAATCTTGACACTAGACTTGCCAAGCACGATGCTGCGATCATTATTCTTTTCTTGCAATTTACCCTTTCCCTTTTCCTTACACTTGTCTTCGCGTATTTTATGGCGCTATGGCTGAATATGACCTGCTTTCTGACAATAATGACAAGACCGAAGTTATGGCTATAGGACTTACTGCAAGTGCCCACGTTTCCTAGATTGAGACATATTAGAGTCTCTACTACGGCCATTACCTTCTTGCCAGTCTCTCACAGTCAATGCATGTGATGTATGGGAAGCACCATGTTCTTTCTGTTCACCTCTTTTGTCAGGAGGGCACTCTTAACATTCTGTAATTTCAGCCCATCCTTAGCAGAGAGAGTTGTGCGGAAAGTGTCCCACGACTCAAATAGAGTACCAAGTAGAAATAAAGGATGCAAAGTATCCTTGAACTCAATCTCCTGTGAAGCTAAATGATTGATGATGGAGTGAAACTCATTGGAGTGTGTAGAGATAGAAGTTCCTTCCTTCATGCAAAGGTCCATCAACTATTTCAGCCAATACATTTAAGAGGCAGGACTTTGCTTGTCATAAAGATTCTTAATTTGTGTCCAAAGCTTATATGCAATCTGAGTTCCAGTCACAGCATTGTAGTGAATTTGCTTGGAGAGTGATAAAATGATTGTGGACTTACACAGCTTATCCAGTTCATCCCAATCCTCAGCTGCAATGTTTTGGGGTTTGGCATGCCCATTTTTGAGTGGTCCAACTTACTGTTTCTGCACTAAAACCTATCATATCTAGGTCTTCCAATAGTTGTAGTTGGTTCCATCTAGTTTCTCAACATTGAAGATGGCACTGTCACGAGAACCACTAGCCATAGTGAGACCAAGCAAGTACACAAAAGGGCAAGACGGGCTGCTGTAATACCCTGCAAATTAGCCCCAAAACCACTTGTAGATTAAGCAAGAGATAAGAGATACTGCCAAAGGAATGAGCTGTCCACAAATTGTAGGCAAGTAATTGTTAAGTCCAAGTGACTGCCCTCAAATAGAATGCATAAAACTGAAATGACAGGCTGCTGATAAAAACCACCAAAAGTTACGAATGGTAGTTCGACACAATTAAATCTTTTGGTTGAAGCACATAATTTACGAGCTGGACTAATTTGGCCAACATATTCAAAACTAAGCCAAATAGTAGATCATGAGTATAAAGCAATTGATTATTATCTTCAAACTACTTTTCAAAATTTAACATTGCTAGGACATTGTGGAGAGCTTTAAGTGTAGAAAGGAAACTTTTGAGATTTTACTTCACATCCTTGTGATCATATGCATATGTAAGAATCTTTGATAGGGAGTGATTGGACTAAAGTAAAGCCTTGTCACCATAGCCTGCTATGATGTTATAACAGAGGGAAAACTAACATGCATGCAATATTTCTATGTTAGGCTACATTCTCTTTCTTTCTTTGAAAATCAGGGGTTATTTGCTTCAATTAATGAAAATTCTGATACATGTGATTCATGTTATGAACTGCTACTGCATTTTCCTCACTTACAGGGTGGTGTATGGTGCAGTCAATGATGTTCGATGATTCCTTACATGCTAATTTTCAGTTTTGTAAATTGTCTTGTAGGCTTTGGATGCAGTGGAACAAGAGGTTGTAGGTTTGTCTGAGTGTTGTGACAGGTAGAGTTCTCTTCTGTTGGGGGTTTCCTCCATTTTTTTTTTTTGGTTGTTGAAGTTGCAATAAGTAGCAATTTCACTTTAATCAAAGACACAAATTTGTTGGCACAGAAGTGATGGGGTCAAGAAAATGAACAGTTTGGTTGCAATGCATACCTATCATGTTAGGTGTTGAACTTGTGCTGTTTTCAGTGTTCGCATCTCTAGCATCACACATTTCAGTTACTGTGTTTGTTTCTGATTGCCATGCCCTTTCCATTGTGATGGTTGTTTATATCAAATGTGTGGTTTTCAAGATTACCTGGTAGATCATGAATCAAAAAGCCCCTTGTCTGTACAAGCAATATTGACATAATTTTTGCTGTTTTGAGTGTAGGTAAGGCTTGGAAAGTGGCTTTAAGAATGAATCTTCAATATGAATGGTCTTATGCAAAATGTGAAATAGAAGCCTTTTTGCCTATAATTGTGTGCTTGAGGATCATGAATGAAAACCCTTTGTATGTCTCCATTGGATGATGTAGCATGTTGTCAATGAGAGCAGGAAGTGATGTGCTATCTCTTTGGTTATGCCATCCTGTGATGTCTATGACAAACTTCACCACTTGAAGGCTGCTTCTCTAAAATGTTCCTCTCCAACATAGCTAGCCATACATGCCTGTGTCATAGATGAGCTCGTAGGGAGTGCCTCTCCAATAATCACTAGCCATGCATGCATGCTTCATAGATGTCATCATATGCCTTAAAGTTAAAAACTTAAATTTTCAGCACATAACAAGTAAATTCTAAATGCGTAAAGGTTTGTTTGCTTTCAGTTCCATAAGTCTACCTTAACACTTTGTGCAAGAACCCATAGTATGGTCTTTATAAATTCACTGTTTGAAGCTCCCTACCCTTGTGAAGATTAAAGATGAAATCTTTGCTACCGATGAGTCCAATGAGATTCGTAAAGTACATTGGGACAGGTTGAAAAATATAGTTTAATGGTCTCAAATGAAATAAAGAAAATCATAGAAGTGATCGGAATTGTGAAATTAGTGGAGTTAGGATTTTGTTGAAGGAGCAAGAAAGAAAGATGAAACCACTATGCCAAGCTTTGTAATGGGTTATTATGGACCTTTTAGACTCAATAATAATTAACAAGACTCCATAAGATTGATTTGCAAGCCATTTGAAGGTTCACAAAGCTTTTATGAAAGTCCACTAGAGGAATAATAAGGGTGAACCATCAAATGAGCTACTTCTTATCCATCAGGAGTCATGAGTAGATGAATTGGAACAAGTTGTATTGATGAAAGTCCACTAGAGGAATAATATGGGTGAACCATCAAATGAGCTACTCCTTAAGAATCCATCATGAGTAGATGAGTTGGAACAAGTTGTACTTTTGAACCAAAAAACATTGTGGATCTTGATTGGACAAAACTTATGATTTCTTCAAGATACTGCTGTGAATGAGTAATGTGGAAGAGAGAGAGAGAGAGAGAGAGAGAGAGACAGAAAGAAAGAAAGATATAACATCTTTTGAGGCCAAAAGTGGCCTATGAGACAAAACTAAGTACTATATCGTTTGTCACTAGGCATCCAAGTGTGATGCACTAAAAGATGATTAATGATGTACTGTGAAAAGAACTGAAAGTGATGTACAAGACAAAATAGTGCCCATGTAGGGATACAATAGGAGGATGAAAGAGTACATGTCTAGCTATGTGGCTAAGGGATATCCATATATCTAGTTCCACCCGGTCATGATTGGTGGATAGAGTATGTCACTTGATGAAATTATGTGGAGCTAGTATGTGGAATGAGCCCTCAGCTCTGTCATGTGCTACTCATGTCGCTAGTAGCAAATCTTCCCCATCTCTCTCTGGTGTAGCCTTTGGTTGTGGTATCCTTGTATCGGTGGTTGGTGTGTTGCTCTGATCTCCTCAGCTCTTTGGATTGTCACCCCTCTCCATGTGGCTGCTATATGTGGAGTCATTGTCTAGAAGAAATTGGTAAGCTGTGACTAATGTCCCCCTCTTTGTGTGCTGCTTGCCTATAATAATGATGTGTTGAGTCTTTGAATCTTGAGTAAGTACTGGCCTAGGTGGCGCTAGTCTAGGGACTCCATGGCTAGTTTGAGGGAGGTGTCCTCTCCGAATAGCATGGGGTATCTAGCTTGAGCTGTGCTATAGGCTCCACATCTACAACTATAGTGCTCCTTGCTCTCCACCTCCTCTTGGCATTGTATGCAAATCTGCTCAGCTCTAGGGATGTGGGCTGCCCTCCCATTCTCAATCTTGAGCTGATAAGAGGATACTCTGAGTTGATCGATGGCTACTTGCATCTCATGTGGCATGTATACACCTAGTTATTCCAGTCTCACAATGAAGCCATCCCCTCTAGTCCTCATAAAGTGATTCTTGTAGTACGATATCTTCGGTGGAAGAGGTTGTTGGGGTGAAACCCATGTGTGCTGTATGTACAATTGATAAAGGTCCCGTCACATGACCAAGTGTGTGGGAGAGGTGTATAAAGGGGGATTCAGGGTCATATTGAAAGGGGGGAGGTGGTCCATCTTGATCCCATATCCTATAAGCCATTGTTGGACCTATGCATACCATAAAGTCTCATGTCTTGCCTAAGCTAGCTATTTAGATGCCTTGAAAGCTCTCCTAGGCAGTCTATTTGGATGCATGTCACGTGCTTTGTGTATGAAGCTAATGGTTTGAAAAAGGGCCTCCATCATCATTGGGGAGGGAGTGCAACAAACTCGGCTCTAATAATCTCATATGGTATAGATGGTTTGCTGCAGATCATCTATGAGAACATGATGACCTCGTTAGGCTGCCGCTATTAGTATTGTCGATTTATCATCTCGTGGTTGTGAGCTCTTGTCAGAGTTTGACGGAGACATGGGAGGTCTAGCATTTTGGTATGCATTTTCTCCTGTTTGAGGCCCTTTCCATATGTTTGTTAGTCGGTTTATACCTCCTGCCCGTGCTAAACTGTTCGGGATGCCATGAAATTATTTGTTGCATTTTTCCATGCAGTTTGACTGCATTTATTGCAGTCCTATGGTCTTTTTCAGCTGGTCGGCCATATTTAGGGCCTCTGTACACAGGTCGGCCAGATTAGGGGGACTTCAGCTATTTATAGCTGTTCCCTTCTCACTTTGGTCATCCTCTTTTGCAAGTTGCTCCTCCGACTTCGGGCATACTCCTCCGTCTCTGGTGCTGTTGTTGCCATCATCAAAGATATGTAATACAATGTGCAAATGTTTCGTATGTTTCTCCAACGACTTGCTATAAATAAGGATGTCGTTGAGGAAAACGACTATCCACTTTCTAAGATACAAACAAAATATTGATGGAAAGTTGTGGAAGCATTGGTTAATCCAAAAGGTAGGACCAAAAATTGATAATGTCCATACTACGTTTGAAATGTAGTATGGTTTTTTGGGATAGTTTCCAAAGTTATCTATATTTGACGGTAACTGGATCTAAGATCAATTTTGGTGAACTATTGCATACCACAAAGCCGATCTATAAGGTCATCCATTCTAGATAACATATACTTATTCTTGATGGTCACCTTATTGAGACCTTTGTAATCAACAAAGAATTGCATTGTGTCATCCTTCGATTTAGCGAGAAGAACAGGTGTGCTTCATGGGGATTCACTAGGTTCAATAAAAGCCTTAGCTAAATAGTCTTGAGGTTACCTAGCCATCTCTTTTTTCTCCTTCGGGCGAAACTTGTAAGGTTGTCGAGAGACGGGATGGCTATTAGGCAATATCTCAATCCCATGGTCTAAGGTTTTGTGAGACGGCGAAAGTTTGTCAAGTAATTTGGACAGAAAGACATCAACATACTCATGTAATATCAGATCCAAATACTCACTTATATTTGAATTTATATTAAGATTATTATTAAAAGAAACTGAACTATATTAAAAATTAGATGATTAAACTTTTTCAGCAAAACAAATATAAGGTGCAACACTTGGATGGGAGAAATATTCACTAAATTTCATTGCTGAAATCATGTGTACATTATTTTCTGTGATCCCGAAGGGTAAACAACCCTCGATCACATGAAAATGATCATTAAGTTCAAAAGAAAATACATAATTTTTATAGTTAATGTACAAGGAGGAATATTTATCAAAGAACCATGGCATACCAAGAATGACATCGACGTGATTAAGGCTTATAAGTTAGAAAACCATTAGCTGATGATACTGTTGGATTGAAGGATCCAAATCTGGTACCACTTGATCCTAGCGATTCATAGTGGGGCCCTAAAAATTTGGTTAGTAGGTATTGTATGGAGCCATAATCTCCACATCAACCCCTTGAGC
The DNA here is from genome assembly GCF_053477565.2 of Lygodium microphyllum. Taxonomy (NCBI): domain Eukaryota; kingdom Viridiplantae; phylum Streptophyta; class Polypodiopsida; order Schizaeales; family Lygodiaceae; genus Lygodium; species Lygodium microphyllum. The sequence goes on along the minus strand of NC_141146.1, from coordinate 48,914,146 downwards.
GAATGAAGTGGATTGCAGAGCATCTCGTTCTGGTAATCAGGGATTTCAACAGCAATCTGAAATGGTATCATATGTAAAGCAATGCTTGAGAATCGTCCAAGGCCTTTGGTTTATGCAACTGATCTTTTAACTCTCAAGATCTTTTTCCCCTACCTAGCTCAAATAGTTTTCGAAAATTTTGAATCCTATCATCAGTCTTATAATGTTTTTGAAAAACAGATTGAAAACCAGTCCATGTCACTGGCTTGGGATGTATCCCTGCCACCAAGCATACGCCTTCCCTTGTAACATGATTTGTATCTATTCAATGCGCTGACGGGAAGCCATGATGGTAAGAGAAAACGTATGAGGTGAGAGAAAACAAATAGATTGGTAGGGTATGTGCTAATTAGAATTTAGAGAGAGATAGGCTACAATTGAGTATAGGATTGCAACCAGGTTGCATTTAATGCAAATTTGTTCAATCTCCCCCCCAACCCCCGCCCGCCCGCCCCCCCTCCCCCCCCCTTCCCCCCCAAAAAACAAAAAAAGGGAGGTAGCTTTATTCAAATGGTAGGACAAGTCCGTTTTAAAAGCTATTTAAAGAAAGGTTATAAGACAAGAAGAAGAAATGAGATATAAATTCCATTTGATTCTTCTTTCTTTGAAGGCAGCAGACTGATCACCAAAACAGAGCAATAGGATGCTGTAAAGGCTGAAAACTAATCATCCGAGGCAAAGAACTATCAAACAACAACAAGAGAGGTGTTTGCTTATGTAGGCGGCCTGCTCGATAGCAAAAACATAGGTACTGCAACAGTCGCTCAGTGAGAGATGGCAACAATCTATCACTTGGCACCGGATCTAAAACACAAGCTAATTAGGTGCTATGATGAGGTAGCAGATGGAGACCTCCAAACAATAGGGCAATGACTGGAAACAAGCCACCTAGGGCTGGGTGATGATGGGCTGTAGTCAATGATAGCTGGACAGCAAATGGTAGGTGTCTGATGGATGAAATCTACATGATAGAGTAAGAGACTTGCACAAAAGAATGACCTACATCGTGGGTAGATTGTATATTTATAGATGTGGATAGACCCTCCCAAATTAGGGTTTACACAGAAACTCTCTCTAACTTCTCCCCATTTTAGGGGTTTTCATCAATTAAGCATGTTTTGGGACTATTTAAGAGACTAAGTAGCATGTAATGCATTTTTTAGCTCAACAAGAGATGGCTACATTATTGCTTTGTGGATTTTTGCATGGCCTTTCACACAGTATCGTGTGCCAAGGCTCATGCAAAGACAATAGAAGCTCAAGGTTGCAACTGAGATGAGATGGGGTTGTTACATTTTTGGATATCCAGATAGGCACTAGTAGGGGCAAGTGAATGCACTAAGGGCACTTCGGGGTTAGGGCAGCCAAGTCCTATTTATAGGACTCAAGGCCTATTGTAAACATTCATTGTGTGATCACCACTCTTGGCTCATTGGCCAACACGTTTGTACACTGAGATAGTGTGGGCTGGTGGTATAGGATGCAATCGTGACCGAGAGTGCTGGTAGCTCCCGAGCTTGGGGTGAACCCATTTGGCTCTATGGCTAGGAGATGAGTCTGATGTCCAGTCCCTTTAATTGTGGATAGGGCTTGTGTCATGTCTCGTGTGCAAGTTGGATCCTAGGGGGATGTTTCATTGGTATTAGAGCGTCAACTTGCAATTGGACACAAGATCCAATGACATGCACAAAACCACTTTTGCTCACGGAATTTTGATGGTTCACACTTGACAGGTACACCTTTATCTTGTTAAGGGTAGTATGGAACACCGCAAGCAAGAGGGACATGCATAGGGGACACATGTTGCAAGTGGTGGATATAATGGCAATGTATATTTCTTGTCCAATACTTATGCTCGGGTTTTGATGGGGCGATGCTTTTGCGCAAGGATTTTTAGTGGTTCTGACTATTGGAGTTCGGGAAGCTAAAACTCCAAGGCTATGGCAAACCATCGTTAGAAGCTAAAACCTTATGGACCAGCTAAGCATCAAAATTTTAATTAACAGTAATTTTTGTCTATTTAATATCTAAATGTCAATGTTATACTATAGTATTAACTGACCAATTGGAAAGGAAGGCTTCACATATGGCCTCATTGCAAGGGTGGGTTGGAGTCTCATCCCAGGCATGGAGGCAATTCAAAGATAGAGTGACCAAGAGTTGAAGCGAGTAGTAAAGTTCAACACTCCATTGGAGCAAGAAAATTTAAAAAGAGCATCTCTTACAAGAGAGCTAGAAGAAGCTTGTCAAACACAAGCACAACTCTAGGTAGCCCTTATAGATCTACAAGTCACAATCAAGGCAAATCTAATAGGAGTAGTGGCTAGGGTGGAACAAGGAGTTAGCCAAGTGCATGTAGAAATTCTTTAGAAAATGGCTATGGACTTGGCAAACTCCATGTGGTGTTGCAAAAGCTGAAGGTGGATGATGTGGGTTTGTCCTCTGATGGTTGAGGCAGAGGGGGTTGTTTGAATACATGATACAGTGAGGTGGCATATGTATGCCATGTAGTTGGAGAGGTAATGGGACTGGAAGATGGGATAGTCCCTCCCCTTGTAGAGTTATATTATTGACAAGGAGCAAGCTCCTCCATTACAAATAAACCAGCTGTTAACTTGTAGATCTTAGGAACAAGATCACGGTTCCTTGCACAGTATACAATCGGCTAACACTTGCATAACTTGGAAGTTGGCATATTTTGATCCTTCTTGAGTCTCTTCTTCTCTCCTACACAATATGTATAGGGATCTCCTCTTAGAGCTTAATTTCAATAGAGCTTCCACAGCACTTGTACAGCTCGAGGGTTGGCGAGCTTGAACTTACACAGATCCTTGCACGGTATACAACTAGCGAGCACTTACACAACTCGGAAGTTGGCTCCTTTGATCTTCTTGATTTCTCTTCTTCTCTCCTACACAATATGTGTAGGGCTCTCTTCTTGGTGCTTGATTTCAGCAGAGCTTTTGCAGTACTTTGTGAGACTCGAACCGCCTTCTCTTCTCCTCTTACATGCATGCAAAGTGATGCTTCCTTCACCTCCTCCACACCCAAGGAGAGCCTTCTTTTTATAGGCTCAAAGAGCTTCTCTTCTTGGAGAGAGACTTGAGTGGAAAGGTTGATCTTCATGCAAGATATAGCTGTTCCAGGGCCTACTCTGCGGCACCAATTTTGGAATATCTCTCTGTGCGTTGCTCGGATAGAAAAACGTCCAACACAAAAGTTGTAGATCTCGCCGTTTCTGATAACCCTTGCAGGCCGTTTCTAGAGATCGGCTTTCTATGGCGAGATATTTTAAAAATGGATTCACCATGTCTATTTTAAGAAAAGCAGCTTTTTAAACTCTATTATTAACTTATGGTCCATGTAACCATCTTGAGCCATAGATAAGGAGATCTCATCAGATTGCCTTGGGCCTCAACCTTAAGATTGACTTCCACACAAAAGCTTGTGTCATCTTAGACCTTAGAAAGAGAAAATCACTTCTCTCCTCACTTTCAAAGGATCACGTCTCTCGTCTTTCTTAGTGAGAGAATTGCCTTTCTCGTTTATCTTATCTGTGATCTTAAAAGGGCCATAATAGTGATTAGAAAGCTTAACCACTTTACCATTTTGACCTTTCTACTTCTTCAAGCGAGCCTTCTCAAACTTAAGAAGAACGTACTGTCCCAACTTGAGATCTAACTTACGACGATGCTTATCAGCTTCGCGTTTATGCTTTTTTTGTGTCCTTTGGATAGCAGCTTTTACTTGAGTTAAAGTTGTATCAATGTCTCTAACAAACTCATCTGCTGCAAAGATCTTATCTTTCGCAAGAAGAATGGGTGGTAAATGAGGCTTACCATATATGATCTCAAAGGGTGCCTTATCAGTATTAGAGTGCACCGTGTTATTGTATGCAAACTTTACCAAAGGTAAAATACTTTTTCCATTCTCTTTGATTATCAGAGACATAGTATTTCAAAAGGTACAAAACAATAGAATTAGCACTTTCACTCTTCCCATCTGTTTGAGGATGATAAGAGGATGAAAACTTTAACCGAGTCTCGAGGTTCTCGAAGAGAGCTTCTCAAAAGAGACTGGTCATGCGGGGATCTCGATCACTTATAATGGGCTTAGGTATGCCATGATGCTTGAAAATATGAGAAATGAATAGCTTAGCCATATGATCGGCTTTGATTGTCTTTCGCACAGGTATAAAGTGTGCTTGCTTATTGAATCTATCAATGATAGTCCAGATTGCATCATTGCCTGCTTGTGTGTGAGGAAGCTCCATGATAAAGTCCATGGCTATACTTTTCCAAGGCTCATTGGGAATAGGTAATGGCTTCAATAGACCAGGTGGTTTATGCATCTCATACTTTACTTTTTGGCATATCTTGCACTTGCGGATATATCTTTCAATGTCAGCTCTAAGAGTGGGCCAAAAGAAACATCTTTCCAATGCTTGAGTAGTGGGTAGAATACCCCTATGTCCATCATATGGAGATGCATGTGCTTCATCCATTACCTTGTGTTGCAATGGTAATGCTACACAAATTGCTCGATGATGATACAAATAACTATCTCGAATCGAGTAAGGTGTAATCGATTGACTTGAGCTAAGCTAATCCCATATGGTTGAGAAGTCAAAATCTGTTGCATACATTTTGGGTAAATCCATGAACTCGTTATGGTAAACAGTTGTGATTACATTCACTCGAGGTTGCCGTGATAGAGCATCTGCTACTATATTCTTAGTTCCAGATGTGTGAAGGATTTGAAAGTGAAACATAGATAATAAATTTTCCCAACGTATCTATTTCTCTGAGAGCCTCTTTTGAGTGAGGAAGTATCTTAGACTTTGGTGATCTGTTTTAATAACAAAATCTGCACCAAGTAAATAGTGTTTTCATACTTGAAGAGCATGTACTACCGCCAAGCTCTTTCTCATATACTGAAGCATGTAGCTCTTGATCCTTGAGGCGTTGGCTCTCAAATGCTACTGCATGATGCTCTTGGTTAAGCACAGCTCCAATGCGATCCCCAGAAGCATCGCAGTGAACTTCAAAAGGTTTTTGAAGATCCGGAACCATGAGAATTGGTTCTTGAGTCACAAGAAACTTAACTATTTCAAAGGCTTATAGTTGCCTTGATCGCTAGCGAAAAGACTAAGGTCATGTAGAGGAGATGCAACATACTCAAAACCTCATATGAATCTTCTGTAGTATGAACACAGGCCCAAAAAACTTCTAACTTCATGTACAGAAGTGGATGTAGGCCATTCAATAATGGCTTGAATTTTCTCAGGATCCATTATTACCAGATTGTGAAAAACAATATGGCCCAAGTAATGAATTTTCGAAAGGAAAAATTCACTTTTCTTAGCATTGAACTGTAGTCTATGCCTACAAAGCTCTTGAAAAACAATAGATAGATGTTTTCTATGCTCTTCTTCAGACCGTGAAAATATTAGAATGTCATCAAAGAAGACACCTATGAACTTTGAGTGAGGTCTGAAAATTCTCTCTATCATTCGATTGAATGTGGCGGGTACAATAGTCAAACCAAATGGCATGACTAAGAACTCGTATAGTCCAAACGTTGTTCAAAATCTGTCTTATGAACATCTTTAGGTGCTATTCGTATCTGGTGATAGCTGCGCTTGAGATCAATGCAACTAAAGATACTAGCCCCTTGCAACTTATCCAAGATATCATCTATTCTTGGGATAGGAAAATGATTTTTGATTGTGATATTGTTCAAAGATCTGTAGTCTACGCACATACGGAAAGAACCGTCTTTCTTTTGAACAAGTAAGACTGGAGAGTAGTATGGAGAAGAGTTAGGTTGAACTAATCCTTTTTCCAACTGTTTATTTACTTGTTTTAGGATCTCCTCTTGCTGACTTGCACTTACTCAGTAAGGCGGTCGGTTAGGTGGTGAACTGCTTGGGATAAGATCAATTGTGTGATCTTTCGGGCACTTAGGAGGTAACTGGGAGTGAATCACCAAAACAATTATCATAGTGTTTAACAAAATCATGTCTGGCTTGATCAATTAAAGAGAGGGGTTCTTTTAAAGTGTGAGACTTAGAAGTATTAGTTGGTATTGTGTGTTCATTAGAGGCATCAAGTGCCCAGTGCCATTGAATCATTAGCTTCTTTTGACTCTCTCACAAAAATCATGTACGCAGAAATAGCTTTCTTCATTTCTTTAGAAATGCTAACATGACTAACCATTGGCATAGACCAATCTCGAGCATCAGCAATGCATACTATGTTCCGACCCTTGAATTGAAATGTAAGGGTCTTCTTAACAAAATCGGGAAGAGGTCTAATCTTGTAATGCCAAGGCATATCTAAAATAACATCACAGTTACCAATGGGTGCAAGTAGAAAAGATTCTTGGTCGTAGTAATCCCCAATTCTAAGATTCAACTTCCCTTGGATAGGAGTAGAATTGGTTGTAAGTCCTTTAAATGCCGAACCTGATCCAATTGGTGTTCCCAATCGATCTGGTGGAATTTGTAGCCTTTCAGCAATATCTGCTATCACAAAATTATCTGTGGACCCTGGAACAAAGAGTATCAAAACCCGTTGATTGTTGAGTGTCCCCCAACCCTTCAAGAGTTGTCTCTTCTTCTCATTTGAATGAGTTGAGGATGGCGGAGGAGGATCTTTAATCACATTTTCTCATTTAAATGAGTGTTAGCTTGCACATCCGGAATAGAATTTGAGGATAGCGGAGGAGGATCTTTAATCACATTTGCTTCCTACCTTTTGTGAGGACAATCAGGCTTCATATGTCCTAACTCACCACAAAGAAAGCACCTTCTTTTCTCTTGTTACTTTTGTATCTCAGAGGGTGAGAGATGCTTGTGCTTCTTCTTATTATCCTCTGACTTTGAATATTGGTTATGGGTAGAGGTAGGGCTTCTTCGATTAGTCCTGTCTCTTGGTTGATCATAGAGCTGCTCTTGTCTAACTCTGTAAGAACTCATCTCCAACTTTCGAGGTATACCAGGTGTATGCAAACTTTCAGCTATGATGGTAGACTCCATCATATGAGATAAGGTTTTATGTGGATACACCTTCATGGTTCTGTGTAAATGAGGGAGTAGGCTAGCTTCAAACTTTCTTTTCTTCTCTTCATTGCTGATCTTCATGAAAGGAGTAACCTTGAGAAGAGTAGACCAAAACTTGTCCACATAACTAGTGGCCTTCTCATGCTCTTTTTGGCCTAGCCAATCCCACTCCTTCTTGACATCATTCTCAAAATTAGGAGGCAAGAACTGAGCATAAAACTTCTTGAACTTTTCCCAAGTTTTAGGTTTCCTTCCCTCCAAAATGAGAGTCAACCACCAATTGCTAGCGGTGTCTTTCAAGTGCATGCCTACATACCTGTGTTGGGAATAAAGGACCATCGTGCCTTTTATATGTGCACGGGTGTGAATATACCCTTAGTACATTTGTACTTTCATATATATCTATCTAAAACCTAAAGAGGTACACACAAAAAAAGAGTACCCAAGAACATCATGCATCTGTCTCTCTGACTCTCACTCTCTACTCTTGCTCATGTTTTGCTTTCTACCTGACATTTTCATCGTATGACATTGCATCGCCATTGCGCATCGCTCACTTCAAAGTGGTATCAGAGCTGCGGCCAAGATGTTTGTGCTTCTCGGAGTTCGCTCAGGTCAGCTCCGACAGTTCTAGGTTGTATGCAGGTCAAAATTGTCATTTCTTGGTCAGACATAGTCATGCGCAGGTCACGCATTTCAGGTGCAGGTCAAAACGTCGTTTTTCAGGTCATGAGCAGGTCACGCGAGTAGGCGACGGGCTGGTGGCTGTAAACAGGGCAGATTCGTCACCTTTCTTCTGCAAAATTTTTTAATTTTTTCAAAGGTTCCCTACAAGCAAGCCCTTTGCTCACTAATGGGCATTTGTGCGTGTAAGCACAGTTCAGAATTTTGGGATGATTTGTGCCAACAATTTGGGGATTTGTCCAGATTTGATGCGAGCAAGACACAACAATGATATTTGTCTCAGAAGTTGCAGGAATTTGCGACATTTTGCCTCCGACATTTGGGGCTTTTCATGGACGTCAAGAATTGGGCTGAAATTTACCCAAATTCTTGACATTGATGCACATTGAGCCCTGTGCAATTTGGGGCTTTTGCTCTTTGGGTGAAATTTGTGCTCCATTTGGTCATTTTATGTACATGCGGGTTTGATTCCATGCAATTTGGACATCTAGTACTTGAAAAAAATTGGGGGTTTTGCTGAAATTGCTCTATTTTGGCAAAATTGGCCTATTCTATGCATGTCAGAGATAGTGCAGATGTATGGTTGATGCTTTGAGCACAAATATTTTGGGGCTTTTGACCGACCGTGCGTGTTAAATTTTGTGCCCGTGGGTGCATGTACAACAGATATATATATATTTTTCCAAGTAAAATGTGGCTGATTATATTACTCAAAAAATTGATTACAATGGAGTGCTCATGCTCAATAGACTAGCTGGAGCTAATGCAAAGTCACAAATACATCATGTATACAAGCCTCTCAGGGTGGTCTGGGGGGTATGGGGGCAAGAAGCCAGGGGGGGGGGGGGGAGGGGGATCTCCAACTGGGGCTACTTGCGTGCATCACGAAAAACAGGTCCTGACCGCTCCAAGTGCGCATGAAATGACAACGTTCTATCGAGCCCTGGACTCGCCCTGCACCTGATCCCAACGGCCACGGAGAGAGTGGATGACGGAGGTCCAGAGCTTTGCTAAGGTCACTTGTATTGAAAGTCTCTCTCCGTCGAAAGTCTCGTGACACCGCGCCTTCCAGATATGCCATCTAGTAAGACTCCCTATGATCTCCCATATCTCTAAATGATCTGTTGTGGGCTCCAGTACTACGTGGCGGACGGGTAGAGCCTCCAAACCGACCATTGCGCACGACCGTGTCTTGATAATGAATATCGTGTCCTGCATCCCAGCCTCATACAGAAGGTGACGGCCCTGGCTGATTGTCTGCTAACAGAAAGCTCCCCATGAGATACATCCAAGGTTGGGTGCTATGCGGCAAAAGATGCGGCATGCTTCTCTCCACACAAGCTGCGCCTCCTCTGACCAAAGGTAGTGCTTTGGGGTTTCTAGAGGCTGCTGTGTGTAATACTTACAACCTCCATTCTTCTGCATCTGGGCAAGCCAACTTCCCATCGCAAGCCTCCATGTGCCACCAGCCATAAGAAATACGACACCCTCCTCAGCCTCCAGCTATCCCATAAGCGGCGCCAGAAGGTCCATCGGAAAGGCTCTGTGATGCTGTGCTCCACCCAGTGCCTGCTACGTGACGGCGCCCAATCCATATTCTCCTGCATGAGTATGTGTTTGCCAATTCTGGCAGTGTACCGAGAAACCTGGGTGGCTTCTTGGCGATCGTAGTGGCTGGCCATAGCCACTCTCTTGGATCCCACTCCAGCTCATCAAGTGGTCTACCCTCCTAGATCCAGAGGCGCCACTCCCTGAGCTCCTTCCAGAAAACATAGGGGTCCAATTGCCATGTCTTCCCCTGAAGGCCCACCACGCGAATCCTCCTCCACGAGAGGGTGGCTATCCCCTCATCCTATTGCCCTCTATCAAGGGCCATATGCCCCTCCTCCTGAACAGCGAAGAAAGTCCCTTGCGAGGCGCCGCCCACTCTACTTGCCACGTGTAGGGGGAAGCCTGCTGGTGAAAACCTAGCTGCCCATACGTCCCCGGGCTCTATCGGCTCTCGTATCGGGGGAGCAAGCCACTCCGGAGTTATGGCTGTATCTATCTCCCTTCTCCTCAACTCCACTCCTCTCTGGCAGCCTGATACTCACTGCAACACCTCCTTGTCCGCCATCTTGTATACCTCTTGCCATGTCCTAATGGTACGAGCCGGCCGGCCTCCCAACCAGCCCACTGGATGTGGGGGCGCTTGCCGATCTGTGCCCCTTCCCGATCTTTGACTTGGGGGTTTTAGATCACTGGCTGACAGTTTATCTTCTCCTGGTAGCCTGGGGGGCTCTAGATTAGGGCCTTCCAGAGGCCCTGCTACACGTGGAGTAAGCTGCGTAGGAAAGGTGATCTAGGGGGGGGGGGGGGGGGGGTGATCTGGGCTGACGTGAAGATCCATCTCAGGATAGCCTCCACTCACCGCCAAGCCTCGGTCTACAGTCGTGAAGGCCCTTTTGTAATAAGATCTTCTAGGTCTGCCCGCCTGGTGTGAGACTGCGGACAATTAGCTTGCCTAAGAGGGCCATACTCTGATACTTTGGGTCTATGATCCCAAGCCATCCCTCTGACCGATGCCGTATGATGGTCGCTCACGCCACCTTGGCCCTGGAATCCTTGGAACCATCTGACCCTAATCAAAGGAAATTCTGCACTAGGCGGCGAAGCTGCACTATGCATGATGAGAAGCACCAACATGAGGCGATGTACGAAGCCGTCGCTAGGAGGACCTGGTTAACCACCAGAGCTTGGCCGGCTAGTGAGAGGCGAGCCATGCTCTAGTAGGTCAGTTTCCTCCGAATAGAGTCCAAGGACAGGAAGAAACTGCTGGGTAGGAGTGATGTCGACGAGTCCCACCTGGAACCCTAGGTACTGGACGGTCTGTCCTCTGCTCACCCATTTAAATCCTAGGTGGACGCTCCAGTCCGTGCTAGAGTTCGGGACTGTGAGAAAACCGACCGACTTTCGCTAGTTGATTTTCGCTCGCGCTGCAGAATAGAACACATTAAGAGCGAGCTCACTCTCTCTAGTATCAACTCGTTGTCCTCAATGTAGAGTGCTGTATCATCGGCATACTCTGAGTCTAACAACTCAGTCTCCTTCCTCACTAGAAGTTGAAGGCCGCGTAATCCGCTCACACGTGACCTGAGGAAGTGAGACATCGTCTCTGCAAAGAGGAGAAACAGGTATAGGGCTAGGGGGCAGCCTTGTCGAACCGATCTCTCTAGTTGAAACTCCTCCCCTCGCCTTTTGCGTATAAGAACCTTGTTGGTGGCCGATCTGTAAAGGGTGGAGATCTTGCGAATCCAAACCTGGGGGAATCCCAACCTCACCATGGTGCCCTCTAGGAAATCCTAGTCCACCTTGTCATAAGCTCTCTCGAAATCCAAGAGTAGTACAACCAGTCTCTGCACACTGTGCTGAGCCCACTCTGTCGCCTCAAAGAAGATAAATACATTGTCCAGGATGCTTCTATCTTGGACAAAGCCTGTCTGTGTGTCATGGATGATGTCTGGAAGTATGGGGCGTAGTCTCCTACCAATCATCATTGCCAGTCCCTTATAGGCCACTGACAATAAGGTGATCGGTCTCCACTGGGAAAGCTCCAACCGGTCTCCCCCTTTGGGGAGAAGACTGATAAGGCCTGTCGAAAGACTCCTTGGCATCTGTCCTGAAGTGAAAATCTCCTGGAAGGCCATCAGTAGGGGGTCCTTCACCACTTTCCAATAGGTAGTGAAAAAGGCCTTAGAGAGGCCATCCTCTCCCGATCCCGAGCATTTCTACCCATCCTGTTATGGAAAGCCTCCTCTAATTCCTTCTCTGTGAAGGGGGCTAGGAGGGAGTGTTCCATCTCCTCTGTGACAAGGGACGGGATGCGATCCCAGACTTGCTGTCTACATCTTTGTCCTCCAGTTGAAGTTGTCTCTTGCTGGAAAAGGCACGTGTAATAGTCGATGGCAATCTCCATCACCTCGTCTGGGCTAGAACGAGTCCTCCCATACTGATCTCGAAGGCTACGTATTTGCTCTCTTGCGGTGCGAGGCTGATGCTCATGGAAGAACTTCCTACACATCGTGATCCCCTTCTGCGCCCAGAAGGTTGCGGAGGTTCAGAAAGAGAACTCCGAACGCTTGTCCTCTATGCCAGCAATGGCTGCTCGTACGCGCACCTGCTGTGCGTGGAGGGTAGGATCCCCTGGTGCCTCTTGTAATAATCTTTGCGTGGCTGCAAGGTCTTGCCGGAGTGCTCTCTCCTCCTCCCAGCTTTGCTACCTGGCTTGTATGGCTGCCTCTTGGCAGGTTTTGCTTTACTCGGCTAGGACCTCTGCAACCTCCTCTGCTTCTCGGTCCGTCCGGTCCCACTCTCTGGTCCAAATGTGCTCTGTCTGTCTCGTCACCTCCTCCCTCCTATAGATCGAGTCAGGGATCCGACAGGTGTGTCTAGGGCGGATGTTGGGGGATCAAGTGTCAAGAGAACCGGGAAATGATCGGACAACGTGGTGCTTGCCAACTGCTCAATCTGGCCTCCATGAGAGCCTCCCCACTCTCCCACATAAAACCTATCCAACCACTCCAAGAGGACTCCACCTAGCCGCATGTATCCCCAAGAGAAGTCCAACGACCTCTCCCTCCTGTGGAAGGAAGGGTCTCTCCATGCATCACGTGGTCCTACTGCTAGCAGAAAGACCTACCGTGTCTCCTGCTCCTCCCCAGCCATGCCCTGGTAGTTTCTGTCTCTGCCTTGCTGGTCCTCCAAAGCCTCCAGGTTGTTGAAGTTAACTCCAACGATCCAAGAGTCCACTTCTGGGAGTCCATCCATGATCTCCACCCAAAACCTTCTGCATGCCCTAACCTCCATAGGGGCATAGACATTGAGGACTCCAAGGCATGAGTCCCCAATATCCAATCTGATCCATAGAACCCTCCCTGCCACTATTGTCACGTGGTCTCGTACACAGGCGGTGAGACTCGGGCCAATAGAAGTGCATACGTCTCCACTCCTACCGTGGGCACCTATGGTGTGCTCCCAGTAAGTGTGCGAGCTGCCCGAAAGTACCTTTCCTACCCGTTGGGCCTGGGTGGGGGTGAGCTTTGCTCCTGTAGAAGTAAGATGTCGATCCATCCGGCAAGGGCAAGTTGCAGCTCTTGCCAAACAATCAACTTCCTGGAGCCACATGCCCCATTGTAGTGGAGACTATTCACATTTCAGGATGCAAGGTGTAAGCTCATGGAGAAACCTGTGATTGATCGAACATGCATCTGTTCGGTGTGGAGGCTGTTGATGAGGAGGAGAAACTATGAGGCATACAAGTATGCTTTGCCGCCGGTTTGGATGGCGAACTCCAGTCCCCCATGGTGGCCCTTGGCTGGACCAAAGGGGTGATAGATGCTCAGGTGGTACTATCAATGCATCTATTAGCCATGTTGAGAGTCTTGACTGTGTACACTGGTTGAAATGGGCCGCTTGTGCCAGGGACCACTCGATCACATCCCTTGGGACTCTCCATTGTGGAGAGGCTTGAAAGATAATGCTCAAGTGTGGGACCTTGGCACCAGCCCACTAGTTAATGTCCATCATGCAACCAGGCCATTGCTATGCAAACAATGCTAGTCTTTCTTCCCCCATCCACTGGGAGATACGGTCCGCCACCTGACTCTTCAACTCCTCCTTTATTTGTGTAGTCGTCTACTCCCTTGAGTGAGAGGACTAAAGAAAGAAGGCGTAGTTTGGTCCATTCAGTGGTGCTAGTAGATGGACCTTGGCCCTCCTTGACTTACGAACCATGAAGATCCCCACCTCTAGAGGTAGTGGGAACTCTCCGCACTCCACAACTCTCAGGTAGAACCATGGGCCATTGTAGAAGAACTCCTGTGGCAACAATTGTGCCTGTCTCAGGAAAGTATGACGGGCGGCAGGGGCGGATGAGCTGGTGGTTGTATGGGAGGGGGAAGACTGCTGGTGCAAGGAGGATGTAGGCGTGTGTGGCTCATCACCTCCTGTGGAAGGAGGGGGGTGGGTCCGAGGTGGATCACTTGAACCAGGTGCGGATCAGGGGGGGTGCTCGGTAGGGGAGGTGGTGGGGGGGGAAGAGGATCGAGGGATGGTGGGATGGACGGAGGTGCATGGTGGGTGTTGGGGTGGGGTTGGTGGCCTTGGAAAGGGGGGGTTGTGGGCCAGGGTGAGCGGGGGGGGGGGGGGGGGGGCATGGGATGTGGGGGGGGGGGGGGGTGGGTGTGGGGGCTGTGGGATCTCAGGTGAGGTAGTCTGTGGTGCGTGTGGTGGATGTGGGGGGTTGCGGTCCTGCCTGGTGGGACGGGCAAGGGGGGATGTGGAGTGTTCTACCGAGGGGGCGTCGCTCGCCCACTTGCTCCCTGTTGTTGAGGCTGGGTCTGAGGAGCTGGCTATGCCCCCCCTGCCATCTCCCTCTCTGTCGTCTCTGGACCCGTGTGAAGCCGTCAGCGTCCACGTGTGGGCTTGTCGGCGGAGTTGCCTTGGATCCGAAACGCATACAAACTGTTGCTTGATGCCCAAAGTCGTGGCAGCGCAGGCACTGCCCTGGTTGCCCAGTCACAATGACTTGCTACCTCAAGGAGTGCTCGCCCGCCTCAATCTCTAGGAGCTGTGGGATATTCTTGACCTCTTTCACTGCCACTTGTACCTTTGGGACTCCTGTTGTTGTCACTGTATCCGCAAAAGACGTGGCAAGGACAGTGCCGAAGAGCCGTCCAAAGTTTTCCACCAACAACTGGCGATACTCTATTGCTAGGCCGGGAAAAAGAAGGGTGACCGGGTGCCGAAGAAACTTGTTGTGGAGTGCAAATGCCTCCATAGTAAAGCCACTGTACCAAGGGACCATGTATATGACCCCCTTCGTGGATGCATATGGTGAATTGGCAAGTAACTTGCGAGCTGCATCTGCCGAACTGAGCCGGACCATGAAGATCCCTTGGCCCATTAGGACCGCCTCCACGATCTGCGCTATGCCGATGCGCAGTGTGGAGTGAAGCCAGTCCCGAAGCTGGGCCTTGGCTGGGGAATGTCCTACTACCTGACGATAAATCGCTGTTTCCTTTAGCTCCAGCTCCTTAGCTTGGACAGCTAAGAGCTGCTCCTTAGAGAGGACGACGCGTAAGGTGTTTGATTGGGGGGTACTCGTTGAGTGCGCCGGTGTCTGACCAGAGGTTTCCATTGCGCGTCCCTTTTGAGAGAACTACCAATCACGTCGTGGTGCTACCTGGGGGGGGGAGTTGTTGCAGATAGAGGGAGCAACTGGAGGGCCAGGGGGTCAATGGCGGGGGGGGGGGGGAGAAAGCTGCTGTTTTTGGCAGTGGAGGGGAGGGGGGTGTTGTATGCCGCGGATGGGGCCGAGATTGCGGAAGGAAGCAACGTTGGGGGGGAGGGGAGTCTGGAGCAGAGGGTGGCCTGGGGGGGGGGGGGGGTCGGTGGGGAATAGTAGGGCGGGTGGGGGAGGGGGGAGACAACAGGGCGGGCGGGGGCGGGGGAAGACAACAAGGCGGTGGGAGACAGCAATGCGAGTGGGGGGGGGGGGGGGGGGGATGGGGAGGGACAGTCGCGAAACGGTGGTCCAGAGGGGAGGGGGAGAGAGGCGTGAACAATTTGGGGGCGGGCGCTCAACGGGGCGAGTGCGATCAACGGAGCGGGGGGGTGCGATCAATTCGGGGGGCGGGCGTGATCAGACGGAGGGGGGGGGCTTGCGACGTGACGGGTAGCTTGAGCGCTCATTATTTACAACAGATATTGCAGCTAAAATTTGGGACTTCTCATGTAATGTGATGTATTTGTCCTCGGAACAACTGCAATCAGTTGTGGAGTGCTGTAGCACAAGGTTTAGTGCTTCTGAAAATTTATTTGCAAATCTGAAATTTTTGCTTTTACGTGGTTATTTATTGCTGGTTGGTTGGTACTTGTTTATACCTTGGTCACTTGTGTGATAGTTTGGGCAGGCACTTGCTTAATTTTTTGGTCACATTTGGGCAAAAGTCATGGCTGGCAGTAGTGACAACAGTCATCTCATGCACATTAAGAAGCTTGAAGGAGCTCATAACTTTGTAGTCTAGCAAAAACAGTGCTAAAATATCCTGTTGCAGAAGAAGCAGGCAAGGCCGATTAAGACCAAAGAGGCAAAGCCCGTAGATATGGAACATAACGATTGGGATGAGTTAAATGAGCTTTCACGCTCAACCATCGAGCTATCGATTTCTGATGCCTTGAAGGTTTGGATTTTGCATATGCTATATGGACTCGTTTGGAAGAGCTGTATGCACAGAAGAGTGCCGCAAGCATAGTGTATTGGCTGAAAAAGCTTATGGATTTGCGTATGAAAGAGGGTACAACAATGTCTACTCACTTGAGTGAGTTTAACTCCATTTTTAGTCAGCTGGTTGCCTTGAAGTGCTTGATTGATGAAGAATTTCAGGCTACATTCTTGCTTTGCACTCTTCTAGAGAGTTGGGATACATTCAGGACTGCTATGAGCAATTCCAATGTGATTCTTTTGTATTCTGATGTAGAGAGTGCTCTACTCATGGAAGAAATAAATTGGTACAACAATGCATCAAGTAAGTCTTCTAATGCTTTGCATACTAGGGGTAGATCACAACAAAAAGGCAAATCTGATAGCAAGGGATGCAGTAAATCTCGTGGCAAAGATGTTGAATGCCATCATTGTGGCAAGAAGGGTCACTTTAAATGTGATTGCTACAAATGGAAGAAAGAGAAAGGAAAGGGCAAGAAGACAGATGATAGCAAGGAAGAGAAGAAAGAGAGTCAACCCAAGAAGAGCAGTGTCAAAATTGAAGAGGTGTATGTAGTCACTCATGATAGTGACAGTGGGAATGAGGTACTCTTGGTCTCTTTACATTTTGGTGCACATGCTTTACTTGCATATACAGATGATGACATGTATACCTGGATTCTCGATTTAGGTGCTTCTTTTCATATCACCCCTCATCGTGAGTGGTTCTCTGCCTATACAGGGGGTCGACATGGTGTTGTCCATCTTGGGAACAACTATGCATGTGACATCCTAGGTATTGGCAGTGTGCAGTTGTAGTTTCAACATGGTTCTGTCTTCACACTTCAGCATGTACGACATGTACCTCAGCTCAAGAAGAGCTTGATTAGCATAGGGCAGCTAGATGACGATGGATTTAATACCAGCTTTGGTGATGGGAAATGGTAGATCTGTAAGGGATCTAGAGTGATTACCAAAGGTTGTAAAAGTGATACCTTGTATCCTCTCCATGTATCTAGTGTGCGTGACCATGTTGTTGCTGTGACCGAGCAGCCAAGTGTTTCTTTGTGGCCTGGCCGGTTGGGACACATGAGTCAAACTGGAATGAAAGTGCTTTTTTGTTTGGGTTACTTGCTTTGTCTTCGTTATGCTGATTTTGAGCATTGTGATCATTGTGTTTATGGTAAACATGTACAGACGTCTCATAAGAAGTCTCTTTCGTTGAAATCTTTCCCTCTAGAGTTAGTACATTCCGATGTATGTCAGATGCCAGGGTTATCTTTAGGGGAAAAGAAATATTATGTCATCTTTGTGGATGATGCTACAGAGAAGGTATGGGTTTATCCTATTCGTAGCACGGACGAAGTTCTTGACAAGTTTCAAAAATTCTTGGCATTGGTTGAAAATGAGACTCATAAGACACTTAAGTGTCTTCACTCTGACAATGGTGGGAAATATGTGTCCAAGGCCTTTCGGGCATTTTGTCACAGCAAAGGGATAAAGAGGGAGCTCACTGCCCCTCATAATCCACCCTAAAATGGAGTTGTAGAGCGTATGAATCAAACCATACAAGATAAAATCCATATTATGCTATCTCATGCTGCATTACCCCCTGGCTTTTGGGCAGAGGCTGTTATGACGGCTGCTCACTTGATTAATCGGTCACTGAACAGGTCTTTTGGGGGGGGAGGGGGGGGAATCCCTTAGGAAGCGTGGTCGGGCAAGCCACCTTTATATGCTCACCTGAAAGTGTTTGGTTGCGAGGTTTTGTGCACATTCGTAAAGAAAAATGCATCAAGCTTGAGCCAAAGTCTTGTAAATGCATTTTCCTAGGATATGGTGAGGAGGTTGAAATGGGATATAGATTATGGGATCCCGAGAAAAGGAAAATAGTACGCAGCAATGATGTTATCTTCCGAGAAGATCGCATGCATAAACAGCTCAAGAAGACTGAGGAGGTCCGCAGGGTTGTATTCCGGAAGAAATACCTTTTGGACAACAAAATGTGTCCGTTGTAGAGCAGCAAATACCTGCTGTAAATGAACCTGCAAATGTAGAAAATAATGTTGGAAATGATTAGCCAACCATTGTCTATAATGATGAGCCACTGGACGTGTAGGAACAGCCAGGACAACAAGCTGTTAATGCTGATTTGCAGGCTGAAATGCTAGGACAGCAAGCTGAAAATGGAAATTCGCAGGCTCAATAGCCAGCAAACAATGATCGTTGCGTTAGGAGATCGTCTAGGGCTACTAGACAACCTGATAGATTCGTTCTTGATGCAAATAGTGTGGCTGATTATGTCATGTTGACAGATTGTGGATAACTATCTTGCTTCAAGGAAGCAATGGACAGACATGACAATAGGAAATGGTATAAAGCCATGCTGTCAGAGATGGAATCTCTTGAGAAAAATGGCACTTGGGACTTGATGCAATTGCCTAAAGGGCAGAAAACCCTTTCATGCATTTGGATTTACCAGTGAAGGTCACTTTTGGTTCCTCACCAAAGTAAAAAGCAAGATTGGTTGCGAAGGGATACAAGTAGGAACATGGAGTTGACTTTGATGAGATTTTCTCTCATGTATTCAAGACGACTACATTGAGAACCATTTTGGGCTTGGTTGCAGTTGAAGATATTGAGCTCATACAGATGGATGTAAAGATTGCATTCTTACTTGGTGATTTGCATGAAGACATATATATGCAGTAGCCTTAGAGTGCTATCAGGCTAGCACGGAAAATCCCGTCTTTCATTCAAAGTTGAAGCACATACAGGTGAAGTATCACTTCATTAGAGATGTATTTGACAGCAAGAGCATTGAGCTTGTCAAAGTGTATACAGATGATAATTTTGCAGATCTTTTCACGAAGGGTCTTCCAGCAGAGCGGTTTGCTCATTACTAACAGATGATGGGAGTTGGATAGGTATATGTATTTCAGCTTTGTACATACCTAGACTTAGCTGATTCTTTTCTTCTCTTAAGGCACATTGCCTTTAGGTGGGAAGTTGTTGGGAATAAAGGGCCATTGTGCCTTTTATATGTGCACAGGTATGAACAGATCCTTCATTGTACTTTCATGTATATCTATCTAAAACCTAAAGAGATACAAAAAAAAAAGTACCCAAGAATATCGTGCATCTTTCTCTTTGACTCTGACTCTCTACTCTTGCTTACGTTTTGGTCTCTACTTGATATTTTTATCGCATGACATTGCATGGCCACTTTGCATCGCTCACTTCAGCTTGAGCTTGAACTTTTCTGAGAAATTACCATTAGAAAAAGCAACTTCAAATTGCCTGACAAAGGCTAATGCCTTAGCAAGATCTCTCTTACAGGAGTAAGAGTGAAACTTTATGTCCTTATCCCCAGACTTGAAAGTCTTAGTCTTCTTAAGCTTGCTTCTCTTATGTCCCTCTTTGTCCGTTTGCGGATTGTACGAGACTTAGAGCCAAGAGAGTAGGAACTAGAAGATGATGATGAGGAGGAGGAACTTGAGTAATCAGGGGAGTAGCTTGTTGTTGAGGGAGATGACTTTCTTCTTATCCGCCTCACTTGAGGTGAGGTCTTTTTACTCTTCTTGACTTGAGAGTCCTTCTTCCTTCTAGGAAGCTTCTCAGCAATTGGATGCTTTGCACCTTCACCATCAATTGGTACAATGGTGTTTCCTTCAGTATCGCCATCTTTTGGAGGATCCAGTCCTTCATGAATAGCTTCTTCCCTTGCCCTTAAGCTATGAATGAATTGACATACGTCGGGAATCTCCAACAAGCTATGATACTCTGTCAATTGAGCTTGTAATTTCTCACTTGTAAGCACTTCATCAATTGCCATCTTTATTTTCTTCTTGCAAGGATTGCCTTTACTTTAAGAAAAGCAAAGCGACCTTCTCTGATACCACTATTATAAGATCTGAGATACACACTCGACCTTCTTATATACTTAAAAGAGATACGGTGAATATAATGCTGACGCAGAGAGAGGACAGATGAGAGAAAAGAAAGATGTAGAGAGAAAGAGAGAGAGATAGAGAGATTGACAACAGACTAGGGACTGGAAGATGGGATAGTTCCCCCCCCCTTGTAGAGTTTTTTTTTTTACAAGGAGCAAGCTCCTCCATTACAAATAAACCAGCTGTTAACTTGTAGATCTTAGGAACAAGATCACGGTTCCTTGCACGGTATACAATCGGCTAACACTTGCATAACTTGGAAGTTGGCATATTTTGATCCTTCTTGAGTCTCTTCTTCTCTCCTACACAATATGTATAGGGATCTCCTCTTAGAGCTTGATTTCAATAGAGCTTCTGCAGCACTTGCACAGCTCGAGGGTTGGCGAGCTTGAACTTACACAGATCCTTGCACGGTATACAACTAGCGAGCACTTACACAACTCGGAAGTTGGCTCCTTTGATCTTCTTGATTTCTCTTATTCTCTCCTACACAATATGTGTAGGGCTCTCTTCTTGGTGCTTGATTTCAGCAGAGCTTTTGCAGCACTTTGTGAGACTCGAACCGCCTTCTCTCCTCCTCTTACATGCATGCAAATTAATGCTTCCTTCACTTCCTCCACACCCAAGGAGAGCCTTCTTTTTATAGGCTCAAAGAGCTTCTTTTCTTGGAGAGAGACTTGAGTGGAAAGGTTGATCTTCATGCAAGATATGGCTGTTCCAGGGCCTACTCTGTGGCACCAATTTTGGAATATCTCTCTGTGCGTTGCTCGGATGAAAAACGTCCAACACAAAAGTTGTAGATCTCGCCGTTTCTGATAACCCACGCAAGCCGTTTCTAGAGATCGGCTTTCTATGGCGAGATATTTTAAAAATGGATTCACCATGTCTATTTTAAGAAAAGCAGCTTTTTAAACTCTATTCTTAACTTATGGTCCATGCAACCACCTTGAGCCATAGATAAGGAGATCTCATTAGATTGCCTTGGGCCTCAACCTTAAGATTGACTTCCACACAAAAGCTTGTGTCATCTTAGACCTTAGAAAGAGAAAATCACTTCTTTTCTCACTTCCAGAGGATCATGTCTCTCATCTTTCTTAGTGAGACAATTACCTCTCTCGTTTTTCTTAGTGGAAGAATTACTTCTCTCCTTAATTCATTAAGAGAAAAAATACCTTAAACCTTGACTTGTAAGGGAGAGGATGATCCCAAATGAGTGCAATGCTTATTATACACAAGTAAACGATCCCAGGCGTCCTCAGATGCACACATAAATACATATATACAATGCTAATGCACTTCCTCTTCTTAGAACTCAATCCATCTTCATTTATGTGTAATTCCTTGGTTCTTGTGTACACTCTTACACTTGGCAGACACTTCCTTCCCCCTTCATAACTTGTACTGCCTGTACCAAATATCCATGTCACAGTGCTCTGATCACCCCATTAAGTGATGCACTAGGAATACTGGTCTCTAAATGGTCTCATGGCCATGCTAGATCATCATCAACACTTAAAAGAAAAGTGAGTCATTAATTTATTGACATAAATTTACTAAATAGAGAATGCGCAATAAGCAATCAATTTCGTAACATGTGCCCTCTTCTTCAGCCGCACTAGTTGGCAAAAGATCATGCGTTCTTAGCTATGTGTGTAGTTCCCCCATGCTTTGCCTTGCTAGAGACGAAGTCGGGTTTCCTTGCATTCCTTGTCATACTGTGTTCCATGGGACATTCTTGCTAGGAGGGGTGGAATCGGGATGTGCATGGGAAAAGTACATGGCAGCTGAGGTGTGAAATGCTGTAGCAAGCTGTATTCTAAACTTGTCCAAGGGTATGTGAGGATCCATTTGATGAAGGCTCCAATACTCACTATCAATTTGGTGAATTGATATTTGGGGAATCTTTGGTGGCTGCTCATTGGAGGGATTGCATCATGGCTGCAGATGATGTTAAATTGTAGGTAAGCATGGTTGGCTGTCACTATCAATGGACGTGGGAAGATTTTGAAGGACTGTATGTGTCGGTGATGAGAGATAAGGGCCCTAGAAGATATTCCACCGTGTTGGCTACTAGCCTCTATATAGATCTTGCAAAAGGGCTCCTCTTGTGAGCCTAGATACATGCTTATGGAAAGCATTTGAGAGTTTCCGATCTTGGCCAACTTGCCAAGCCGTTAAGGATGGCTAATATGAGAGAGAGAGAGAGAGAGATGGAAAAACGGTGCTGTCGTGCTGTGCATGTAGCCTGTGTGGAGACAAGCTCTGCCTGAGTGCCCTGATTTAGGGCATGTTTTCAGCGTTTCTTCCCTGTTCATGGGCCTTGCAGCCCTGCACGTGCTGCCTGCCCTTCTGGATATTTGGCTTTTGCTGTTGAGGGACCTCCAGATCTGCTATGACTCTACTGTGAATCTGCAATGACGACTTTGCTGAGGGGAGACAAATCGACTGCACCCGACGACCTTGTTCACAGGCCTGTGCAGTTCTGCCCTTCCCCTGCGTGAACAGCCTTCACGCTGCCACTCAGGTACAGACCTGTTGTGCAAGCAGACCAGACTTCAGTGCAGACCCTGTGTGCCCTTCTGCAGGCAGTCAGGCACACATTTTGTCTAGTACACAGCTCCTGCTTCAGTTCAACCCATGCCTGTGCAAGTTCCTGCAGGGTATAAATGCAGACAATTACAGGCCCCCAGACTTACAGGCATAGACCTGCAGTGATAAGGTCCTGCAGTCAGAAGGCCTGCATACAAGAATCTGCAAGGACAGAGGAACGTGATTGCAAGGACAGGTCACGACAGGTGAGACTTGCAAGCAGCAGGCAGAGAGAGAGAGAGAAAGAAGGAAAGAAAGAAAGAAAGAAAGATATATTAACATCTACATAAGGGCAATGTGGCCCATGAGACAAAATCCAGAGTACATCCATGTCTAATGTCGTCTCATCAGTAAGGTAAAGATAACATTACAAATAAGTGGGTGGCCTATGAAACAATACTGAAAATAACTATATGATGGGACTATACTAGGATTGAACCATGTGTAGTGTTATTCCATCAATAGAAAAGAAAAGGAAAGAAAAGGAGAACCAGATCTAATAGAACCATGTACAAAAGTGTGGTGGGGACTATGGGCTGTAGGTGATCTCAAGATCTGCACATGATCTCAGCTATGATGCAGTCCCTAGCTGCTTCACTGATATGCCTGGTGGTGAGTCTACGGTGTCTCGTGATAATGGCTCTAATCCGATTGTGGTGTGGCCTCCTTGGACGTGGTCCTGGTAGACGGGGTCGTCGTGCTCGGCGAAGGGAAGTGGCTCTATTCAATGTGACACCATGGTGTGGCTTGTAAAGTGTCTGACGGGGTGGCTCTGTCTCTGCTAGGTTGGTAGTGTCAATAGGGTCGGCTCTGTAGAAGAAGTCTGTCACTGCTCTCTGTGTGTGTCCCTCTGGGTGAGCTGGCCTCCTGTCTCGTAGTAGTGCAGTTCGGCGCCTCTCGAGCTCCAGGAGGAAAAGACCTAGGCCTTTCTCGACTAGCATATAGGGCATGGGGATGATAAAGATTTGGTGGGATTGGATGATGACTCGTCAGTTGAAGAATCTGGGTAGTTGATGGATGGGGATGAGATGGGTAAACGTCGTAAGATGTCGGTTGATGAACCGGTTTTATGTGCCCCGAATTTTCCTTAGCAAGATGTTCGTGCTTCATGCTCACAGATTGAGGGGTCTCTTCAGTTTATGCTGGCCACTGCCAACAATCTTATGTCGGATTATGTTGATGCCAATGAGGGTAAAGCGAGCTCTTTATTGGAAGGGGATCATGTGGTTGGTGTGATGGGAACTGACTTGGTCTTATAGCAGATCGTTGCTTTCCATGAGAGGGCAGACATCTTTTACTTTATGGGAAGGACTTCTTTAATCACTAGGATTTGTGCTTGGCCTGCAGTCCATGCTTGTCAGTGTTGAGGTGTGTCAAGATGATGCTTTAGGGCAAGTGCAGGCCCTCTCGTTGAAGAGATTTATGATGGACTGAGGGGGTTTTTTGAGCTGCTTTTTTGTTCCCCGGAAGTGCGTGCTCACATTATGCAATGTATTTCTTTGTTCATGGATGGTCAACTTGTACATATGGTCCCATGGTCCCATGGAGGCCTATGGCTGAGTTTCAAGAGGTACTTAGGCAAGCATGCCCAATTTGGGTGGAGGTGGTTGATTTTCCTGCACATCTTTGGTGACTTCTTTGGCGACTTATTCCTTTGGTTTTGAGAACCCTTGGTGAGGTGTTGGTGGAGCCTAGGTTGGCCTCTTGCAATAGGAATAATGCTTGTATGCTTTGGGATATAGGGAAACCTTGCCTGACCAAAATTCGTTTTGAGGTTCCAGGGTTGCAATTGTTGGTTTATGAGCTGAAATAGGGCACATTTGTTGGACACTGTTTTAGATGTGGCCAATTGGGCCATTTCATCTTAGAATGTGATAGAAGCCCTAAGGTATTACAACGTTCTATGGATCGTGATATGGATATGCAAGAGCATTATCCCCAGCAGATGGTTCAGTAGCCAGAAGCTGATCTTGTGCTGCTTGTCTAGCATGGACATGATGATCGAAAGAAGGATGCTTCCCAAACTGGTACTGAGCGTGCATCGCTTTTGGTTGGTCGGAATTTGCCTCCTCAGGATGATTCTTGGGTCACTGTGGTCAGACATAATGCTAGACAGGATTCTCATTCGACTCCTACACACCCACCTCCACACCCTATCACTCTGAGTTTTCAATGTATAGGGAAGGGGTTTTATATGAAACCTCAATCTTCACGTGTTCCTGCAGTTGGTGCGAATGATAAAAGGGCTTTTGATTTTGCTTTGCGCTTTGATGCATGTGGGAGCCTTGTGCCTTCTCGTGATGCTTTCCGTCCTTAGCAATAATAGTTTTCTTCTTGTGCTTCGATTGCTAGTTTGTAGAGGGCAGATCTAGTAGATGTGATCCGAAGTGAGATGGAGAAATTTTAGGTAGCTAAAGCTATTGATGTTAAAGGGAAAGGGAAAGTGGTGGTTCAATAGTTTTCTTTTCTGTGATTTATCATGAGAATTGCTTTATGGAATGTTAAAGGTATTTCTTGGGCAGTAAGCAGTATCAATCGTGGAAAGTTGGGTTAGCTGGAAATTGGGATATTTTTTGTGCTGTGGAGCGTAAACAACATGCTTTGCCAGGATCTTCTTATGTTTATAAGGATTATACAGTCTTTTTTAGTGGTCGCGCTCCACATAAATTTGGAGTTATATTGGCCGTCAGATCTTTCGTGCAACCATCTTTGGTTTCTCAAGACCCTTGCGGCAGATTTCTGATTCTGGAAATCCTATATGAGAGAGAGGTTTTGTGGCTAGTGGGCATGTATGCTCCTTCTACTGCTCGGGAACGTCGTTAGCTTTGGGATGGCTTGCACTGCCTTGCCATGGCTTGTCAAGGCTTTGTTATGGGTGATTTTAATGTGTGTATATTTGTGGATTAGGTGACTTTACCACAGTTGGTCATGGATGGTCTTGAGTGACAGGCTTGGGATGCTTTGGCAGCTGTGTCTTTGAAACAAGACATGTGGTCCTGGATGCATCCTTCGCAGTTTGGATATACTTATTATTCTCTTCAACATCCAAATACTTGGGCCAGACTGGATAGGATTTACATTTTTCAGAGCTATTCTTTTTTTCTTGCAGTCATTGATATGTGGGTGGAGCGATAGCATGTCTTGTCAGACTACTATCCTTTGGTCTTGGAATTGACCCACAAACTTGTTCATGCCTTTATGGCTCTCCTTGCCCGTTTGCCTCTTTGTTTCAACCAATATTTTCTGCTGTGAAGTCAGTTTTTGGAATGTATTCAGCAATTGATTGCTTCTTTTAGCTCTAGGGTCCTATTTGGAGGGATGGAAGCATGGGCTGTTCTTAGGGTTAATGCATGAGTGTTATCCCGACAGTATGGTATTCAGCATGCTTCCTCTTTACAAGCTGAATTGCAACATGCTTAATCTTTGTTGGCCCACTCGTTGTCTCTGTGTCTATCAGGGGATATCACCGATGACTTGCTCACATGCGTTGAATGGTTGAAATATAAAGTTCAATCTCTTCAAGAAGAGAAATATGCTAAATACAAATTGCTAGCTAGAGCGGAAGCTTTACACGATAATAATTGTCAATCTCATCAATTCTTTGCTTGTTTACACCAGAAATATGCTAGGGAAAATATTGTGCGTTTGATGGATGAGCAAGGTGTTATGGTGATTGATCTTGTTTCCATCATTCAGATGTGTGTTGACTTTTATAAATCATTGTTGGGCCCATAGGAGATTCTTTCTAATGCTGTTTACTCTACTTGCCGATACATTAGTAACCAGGTTAAGCTAGAATGCGTTAATTTCATGGAGGCTGATATTTTAGAGGATGAAGTGGAAGATGTGCTGTCCCATTGCCTTGAAGAAAAAGCCCTGGCTGGGATGGGCTTTCTAATGAGTTGTTTTTAGCCCATGTTGAGCAGCTTAAGGACCCATTAACTCGCATGTGTCAGCAAGTGTGGAATTCTGGTATAATGACTTTAGACTGGAAGATTGTTGTCATTCGGTTATTGCCTACGGTTCCCTCTCTAACCTCTTTGAAACAATGGAGATCCATTTTTGTTATGGGTTCTTTATATAAAATCTTCTCTAAAATCATTGCCAGCAGATTGCAAAAAGTATTTCAGCACTTAATTCATCCATGTCAATACGGTTTCATTAAGGGCCGAAATACAATGCACAACATTTTGAATGTTCAAGTGGGGATTGCTTATGCCAAAGCTTCAGGCCAGTAGGTTGTAACGCTTAAGCTTAATATTGAAAAGGCATTTGATCATGTTAGCTAGTCTTTTCTGCAGCAACTAATGTCCACCATGGGATTTGGTCCTTGCATGATTTCTCTTGTTGATACCATTAGTCATGGTGCTGTGGCTGGTATTGCACTTAATGGAGGGATCATAGATGAAATTGCCTTATCTCGGTCTCTTTGGCAAGGTTTCCCTCTTGGCCCTTTGCTGTTTGCTTTAGTCACTCATCCGATGCTCTCATTGTTGGATAAGTTGGCCAATGAAGGCGAGATTGCTGGTTTGTCTCTTCCCAGTGGGGCCCAACTTGTGGGTGAATCTTTGGTAGACGATTCCTTTATGTTCTTAAAGGCTGATCGCACGAATGTTAATTGGGCTATGGTTGTGTGGAATCTTTTGGCTATGGCATTGGGGCTTCATATTAATGCTCAGAAATCTACACGGCTCTCTTGTACGGAGAATGATTTGCAGCCCTTGGGTTGGCATAGAATTGTGATTTCTAAGAGAAATATAACCAAACACTTGGGTTATCCTATTGGTGTGGATGTAGCTCCCCGTGCCTTGCTTGATTGGATGTCATCTTGTATTCATGATTGATTCATGTATTGGAAATTTCAAGGCTGGCCTCTTCATGTGAGACTTAAAGTTGCTCAATGCATCGTGATCAGTATGATTTCGTTTTTTTTGCCATTGCTTCCTTGGACTAAGAAGTCTCTTTTGAAACTGGTTTAGCCTATCTGATTCATGTTGTGGAAAAAGAAAGGGAATCGTTTGGGCCAGGTGTGGATTTCGTGGCAGCATGTGACTACTCCTAAAAAGATGGGGGAGCAGCTTTATTGGATGTTAATTTGCATATGGCTGCTTTGAGGCAAGCCCTTTTGCAGACACTATGTGTAGAGAGTCATCCCTTGTCAGATATTGTAAAATTTTTCATAAAAAGGACTGACATCTCTCATGGTAGCATGATTATTCATGCTTCTTGGTGGCATGTGCTTAAAAGCTGAAAGGGTATACATAAAGGCTAGAAAGAGGCTGAACTTCACATTCAAAGCAATAAAGAGGCTGCTTGAAAAGCTGAAAGGGCATACATAAAGGCTATAAAGGGGTTGAGCTTTGCTTTTAAAGCAATAGAGAGGCTGCCATGATCCATATAAGAGCCATGACTTCCATCATGTTTGTTTATTTTTGCCTTCCTAGCCTTGCTGTTCATGGTGAAGCTGCCTCAGCCATGACCTTAATGGGAACTGTATAACATGAAGTTTTAGAATCCACTTCCAGTTTGGAAGTTCACATGAGAAAATCCCTTGCATGCAAGGTAGTAAGAAGTCATTAGCGACAGTGTATTCACACTAGGGTGGTCAAAGAGGAAATGCAAAGTAAAATCCCTTGCATGCAAGGTAGTAAGAAGTCATTAGCGACAGTGTATTCGCACTAGGGTGGTCAAAGAGGAAATGCAAAGTAAAATTTAAAAAAATCATCTTGACACCTGTCCTTTTTCCAGAAAATGACCATAGAGAGTGAATCAAACGAATACATTTGTTTATGATTATCTTTCAGAACACGCAGATAGATACTAATTTGGTTTTATTGCAGGATCACTAAGTCCTTGAGCACTTGTAGTGCGATCACGGGGGATATCGTGGCATCAACTGAAAGATTGAAGCAAGAATTGGACAACACTAATCAACGGCAAGAAATTGTTTTAAACTTCTTGCATGACTATCAACTTACTCCAGAGGAGGTGAGTTGTTTTTTCATTGGAATTCAATTATGTACTATCACTCTGTCACTATGCTTAAATGCACATCCTTCTTTCTAGACCAATTGTTAATATTAAACTACTTCATGGAAAGCTAGCTTGTAATCTGCAAAAGCTTGCCCGTCCCTTGGCTAATATGTCTTGTTTCAGGTCAGTGCTCTAAGAGAAGAAGATTTGAATGAAACGTTTTTCAAGGCTCTAACACGAGTGCAAGAAATACATGCTAATTGTAAAGTATTGCTCCGGACACACCATCAGGTTTGTTTTTTTTACACCAGAAATACTTACGCTGGAAAGAATAACACTTCAAAAAATAATCAGCTTTGAAATTTTAAATCAATCCTTACAAAAATGTTTTGGTTGAGAAACATGCTTAACTGTCTATGCCTCTACCAAGTTGACTTTAACTTGTGTGGAAGTTAAGAGTTGAGGTTGTTTATTTGTGATTTCATTTGCATACAAGTTGTTCAGTATTTGTTGTTCCACAGTGTAAGAATACATACCTGCCATATTAAAGAATATAAATTACCCTTCTCCTGTGAGGTAGTCCTTTGGTGTGCCTTGGTCCAAAGAAGCAGTGTTTAGCTATGCAGCCCCGTGCATGGTATGAGGCCTAGCCAAATAGAATATTCTAGGGGGGGAGTATGAACAGAAAGAGAACATAGTTCCTTGGGTAGGGACAGGTTATGCTGTTACAGATCACTCCCAAAGTTTCACTATTCTGACCAAGTCCTAAAGTTCAGCAACATTTTATGAATTTTGGGTAATGAACTACTTTGAATGGGGCTTGTGTATGATTGTAGCACATAGATTGAGCTGTCGCAAGCAGGGATCAGTAAATCGAAGGGATTATTGTCACAATTGTGGTTCATCACAGCTGAAAACAGACCTGTATGTGTATGAGCAAGAGCAGCTGGTCACTGATGAGCAGGCATGAAGTCGATAATGCTGTATCTAGGGATGGCTGAATGATTTGTTAATGTATGTGTGGAGGGGTCAGAAGGGGCTGCCTAAAATAGGAAATAAACACTAGAACAGGTTGACTTGACTACAAAAGGATGGCGCCTCCCCAAAATGGATGCTTAGCTGCCCACATGGCAAAAACGACATGCACTCTACTAAATTGGTTAGTCTATAGTGTGAACATGCTAAATGAACTGGTGGATGAAATGACCAAAGCCCAAAAACCCTAATCTCCACTTGATGTGCCTGAAATGGAGGAATCTAACACATAAGATAAACTGGTAAACTATATAGTGATAGAGTTTTAGACTTGCACAATTGTCGGTTGCATGCCCAATGTCAAATGCTTTGTTGCAATGGTTACCATGCCAAGAGCTAGGGATATGAGAATTAGAATCCAATCAAATCATTAAGTTCATTTCTCATTCTACTAACAAAGGGGGTCTTGTAGAAGAGGAAACGTAGCTATTGAATGATGAGACAACTGCCATGTGATGGTGCACAGCTTTGAAAAAGTTTCTCATGATCCTCTGAATCCCCCTCTGGAACTTATAGAAGAGTCGAGGTATCCACAACTGCATCATTGATGCTAATATCTACCTCTGAAAGGGATAAGAGTTCCGAGGGAACCACTAGAGGAGATGGTGTGGGATGGGTAGGAACTTGTGGGATGAAAGAAAGCCTAATAGGTGAGGTAGTAGGGAGATGTCGAGGAGGACCTTGCACAAAAGAGGTGAAAGGGAACCGATAAAGCCCACAATACTAACAAAGATAACTTATGTCTCAAGACATTTAAGGCTATAGATTGAGAGAAGATAGAAGCCAAATTCAGAACATTGAGAAACTTTGCTATGGTACTCAAAATAGGACGTTTTGGATAGAATCGGTAAGGTGCCAATACCACTAATAGACACATATAAAATAATGTTACATATAGTGGTGGTATTCTAATGGAATAGAGAAGCATTGCTATCCACAAGCTAGGGCCTCTCAGTGGATGATGGATGTGAAGGAAAACTAGGTTAGTCATAACAGTAGGAGTAGATGTGGATGAGGAAGTAGGCTCCTTCATGCCATCTTTCGCACCATGATGAAGGTGAGAGTACTTCTTCCATCACTTCTCCTTAGGATTTGACATCTTCCCATAGTGTAGACACTTGGATCATCCTTTGTGCTTGTCTTCTTTGTTAGACTTAAAGTCAAAAGAAGAATTCAACATAGCTTGCTTCCCTATCTTCTTCCTCTTCTTTTATCTTTTCCCTAATGATGGGCCGGCTGCAAAAGCATGGCTAATGGATCCTATCTCCTGATGTCTTACTGTTTGCATCTTGCTCAAGTACCATGGGGACTTACACGTCCCATGTGATGGTATCCTGAATGTGAGAAATAAGAAGACTGATGTGGAATGAATCGTACTTTGGAGATAGAAGATGTAGCAAGAGAGTCACAACCATGTCATCAAATGCAACATGCTTACTAAGGGATGCAAGCTCATCCCAAATCTTGTCCATCTTTGCAATGTGATCCATCATGGTCGACGAATTTGTAATAGAAAGCTCTTGGAACTTCATCTTGAGGGTTATACTATAGGTGAAGGTCTTGATTGGATAAAGAGAGGACAATCTGGTCCGGACCTTAGAGGCATTACAGATGTGTCATATGTAATGAAGAACTGAATCATGGAAGCTCATTAAGAGGAAGGAACAAACTCAAGATTTGAGCTGGTCCCATAAGGCTACTGAATTTTCCATAGACCCAATATGAGGGTCCACAAGGGTATGAGGAATAGAGAGGGTGACTAAATCCCAAGGATTGAATGTGTCAAGAATACACTCATTCTTGCACAACCAAATGGCCCAATTGGAGCTTGTCTTTCTTTGGGAAATAGGGAAGGATACGGGCCAAGTGGTATAATGATGGCTAGTCGTGGAATGGAGGACACGGACGACGAAGTAAGATGGGAAAGATGAAGGGATGGTGGATGGCAAGGAGGTTGGTCACGGTGATCTTGATCTCCGTCATAAACTCTGGGGTCTTTGTGTGGATCTATGTGGTCTAGACAATCATGAACTCCTTTGCATCAATCCTCCCATTCTTGACAGTTTTTGTGATGATTCTCAAGGTCATGGTGGTTGAAATACTGGTCTTCATGGTCTGAGTCATCGCTTTGGCGGTCCTCATAGTCTTTGTTGGGGTCTCTTTCCGTCCGATCTTGCCAATTGTACCAGTCTGCAATATGTATCCTTTAGAAAACTTGCAGAAGAAAAAGAAGGAAATATAGTGCGTTCTGATGGGCACTGCATTGTGGAATGGATGGCACTCTGCTCAGTGCTGCATTTTGAGTTCAGCAGCCTCCAGGGAGCAAAAATGATCTACTGTTGGCAGTAGAAGCTGTGGTTTAGGGTCAGCTAAGTTGGCTGAGTGGAGAGGACCTGCTGGAGATGGTAGACAACAGGGGAAAAGGGGTGTGACAGACTGTGTTTTGAAAAGGAGAGGCAGCCGTTTGGAGAGGACAACCTACTGTGGACTGAAAACAACCTGCCTTAGTTTGAAAAACAACCTGCTGTACCTTGGAGAATACCGTGTTTTGATTATATCAGCAGAATAAAGACTGAGAATGGCTGCTAGGGGGGCCAACAAGAGGTGACCAGGAGGCAGGAAATTCAAATGGAGCAGGTCAGATTGAAAATACTGTAGTACACGGGAGGCCATAGGCACTAGAAAAGGCTGACTTGATGCTAAAGGATGGCACCTGTCAGTAATGGCCACTCAACTAACCATGCAGCAAAAATGAAGCGCACTCCACTAAAGTGATTAGTGTGTAGTGTGAATGGGCTAAATGAATTGGTGAATGACATGACCAAGGCATAGAAACCCTAATCCTCCACATGATGTGCCTGGAATGGAGGAGCCTTGTGTGCACTCTCACATTGTATCAGAGTCAAAGTGAGGACTCTGAGGTTCTACGAAGAGAAAAGCACAATCAGCTCGTTGCTAAGAACACATATTTTTTGACGTGTAGGCCTTCTACGAAATGTGCGAGGGCATCTACAACTTCTCTTTGTAGGGTGTAGCTGATTTCAAAATTCAGGAGTTTTTGTGTGTTTGTAGGTCCATTTGAAGAGTTATAGAGTACTGGTTGGCAATTTGATAGGTTTGTTGGCTCAGATGAGTAGACCATTCTATCTTTCTTCGATAGGTGGTCCTAGTAGTTAGACTGTTGCGAAGAGTGACACGAAGATCGGCATTTAGAGCCTTGTTCTCGCTTTGATAGGTTGAGAAGATTGTAGCCTCCTCCCTTTCTCATAGGGCTTGTACTACAAGTCCTTATATAGTGGTGATGGCTCCTTCTGTTCAAGTGCCCATGCTTTCTTCTCTCCCCAAAGAAGTTTGTCTTGATGGTGCAAACTACTCCCTTTGGTCTTGCAAAGTGGAGTGTATCCTTAATACCTTTGGCTTATGGGAGTGTATCCTTAATACCTTTGGCTTATGGGAGTTTGTTACCACCCCAATCCCTTGTCTAGTGGAGGATCCCCGCATTGGGTCTATGTTGGACAAAGCAGCCCTTTGGGATCGGCTCTCGACTCCAGAGCATGATCTTTGCCCTTCATATGCCTACTGGATTTTGTCCTTGTGCATGTGCATAGTACTCAGCATTAGAAGATCTTTGCCCGTTGCATCACCATAGTGAAGGATCACATTAACAAGATAGAGGGCATGTGGGATTGTTGAGCTAAAAATTCATTACATATACTGATTAGCTCTTTAAAACAGCCCCAAAACATGTAAATTTACCAAGAGCACCATTAAATAGGGAGGAGTTTTAGAGATTTTTTGTGTCCCACATGCAAAACCGTAGTTTGGGAGGATCCTTCCACATCTATAAATAGATAGGCTGCCCACCATTCAGCCCCATCCTTGTGTGTAGGTTTCTCACTCCCACATGCAGATTTCAGC
Source organism: Lygodium microphyllum (assembly GCF_053477565.2). Taxonomy (NCBI): domain Eukaryota; kingdom Viridiplantae; phylum Streptophyta; class Polypodiopsida; order Schizaeales; family Lygodiaceae; genus Lygodium; species Lygodium microphyllum. The sequence continues at coordinate 48,880,650 of NC_141146.1, read as the reverse complement.
CATTAGCTGTTCACTTAGTGGCTATCTAGCCCATGCGACTAGTGTTGCATCATCATCAATCTCTCCACCACCTGGTGTCTTCATCCTGCTATCACCTTGCTGCTTGGGGAGTTCTACTATAGTGCTACATTTGGTGTTTCCAGCCATCGCTAACATCTTCCATTCTTGAACAACTCGTGTTTGCTTCATTTGCATCTTGGTGGCAGGCTCCATCACTTGATGACTCCATCCTCCCCTACATTTTGCATCTAGTGTGGCCATTTGCATCATAATCCACTCTCTCTATTGTTGCACGGGTCTCCTATTGCCTCGGTGATCAACGTTTTGCAATTTCTTACTCTTCGACATCTCAAACTGGTGGTTACATTACTTGGGATTTGTCTTCACTGGATGTCACACCTAGACACTCTCCATCTTTGCCTTGAGAATTTTGTATACTCTTACATTCATTTACATTATTCATTCACTTCATAGTTCTTATTTTCTCTCTTCCTCTATTTGTGTTTGTTTCTGTGTTTGAGTTTTGAGTTTGACTTTTGCATGTCATTGTTTGAGTCTTTGTGTTTCAGTTGTGGTCGTAGTTTTTGTGTTTCCTCTGTGTAAACCGGGAACCCTAGCATATCTTCACATGGTATTAGAGCTGGTGCTCTCGTAAAGACTACCTTGTAGATATTGTGGAGGCTTAGTTTTGTGGAAGTATTTGGATAATTTCTGTTTGTCAATTTTAATCAAAGAGGCTCTAGACGTAGATATACATCTACAGGTATACATGGAACTGTATCTTTTGTTTCATTTGAGCATGTAAACCAATCTTCTCAAATCTCTCCCATCTCATTCTCTTTTGATCCACACCTTGATTTCCTCTCTTCTTCATGCCAAAACCTTGGATTGCACTTCTTTTCCGCATCTAGTATACTAGGAGTTGGGTTCTCCATCTTTGCTCCTAGCACTCTCTCTTTCTCCACTCCATATTCTACCTATCCTTGCTTCACTACCTCTTTGCACCATGGTACATTGTTAGGGGGAATGCCATCCTTTAACACTGTGCCTTGTACATTTCCACAAGTGAGCACTTTTTTTTCACCTTGGGACAATTGTGATGGGCAATCCCTTCTCTATCCTCGATCACTCACCTCCCCATTCCTTGACCTTCTAGATGCAAGGATTTCTATCCTTTGCTTATGGTGTGTTATCACACACTCCATGGATTGCTTCTACATAGGGATTTCCATTCTCTACCCCACGTGTTACTATCTATCCTCCATGGGCTTCTCATGCAGTCACCATGCCCATGCCTAGTTAGTCCATTTCCACTTTTGGATCCATTGTGCACACTTCCCGCATGCATGGTGGGCACTTTGGGACTTTGGGATTCATTCCCCTACTCTATCCACCCTACCCACCTCTCCCTTCTTACAACACTACTATTCTTATTGCTATGACCAAGAATGCCTTCGCGGCGGGGTCAAATTTCACCACTTGTTCAAACTTCATGCAATAAGTCTTTGAATCTTAGGGGACTTTGGGACCTAGCAGTTGGTCTTGAGCCTATGTACTGGCTCATCTTGAGCACATTTGTCAATGGAGAGCTCGCAATGCTACAACCAATGTTAAGCTTGTAGGCCATCTCATGGCCTACACGTTGATACCCTTTGATCCATGATCTGGGCTCCCTAGGCATTTAACCCAGGGTTGTCTCCGTACGCAGTACGGATTGATCTGTATGGTACAGTACTTATCCGTACGATTTAATACGAAAAAATGGGCACTTTTTGGCCACTCTACTTTAAGTCTACAACATTCTTTTTTTCTTTCTCCTTTCTTTTTTTTTCCCTTCTTTCTTTCTTATTTCTTCCCCAAGCCTCTCTCTCTCTCTCTCAAGCTTCTCACAACCTCTTTTTCTCTCAAGCCTCTCCTCTCTCTCTCTCTCTCTCTCTCTTCCTCTCTCTCTTAACCTTTTCTCTCTCTCTTTTTTTTTTCGTAAAGGGTAATTGTATTAATTACGAAGAAAAAGTACAAGTGTACTTGATTACAAGATACATGATGGCACTAAGCCATTATGTGAAACAGTTCTAGTTCTACGAGTTACAAGGTCATGGCTTCTCTCTCTCTCTCTCTCTCTCTCTCTCTCTCTCTCTAGCCTCATCCTCTCTCTAGTTGCACTACGTGCAAAAGGTTTGATATTATACCATACTTTAGGTACTGTACCTTGCGTATTAGTACCATAAGGTACCAACTTAATGGATGCATCTTTCCCATTTGAACTGCACTTTGGGACGAGCTAAATGCTCCTTATATTAATATGATTCTCTCATGAGATTCTCTCAACCTTCTCTCTCTCAAGCCCACACTTCTCTTATTTGTATGATCATGCATGTATGATGTATCCACTTCCATCTATGTAGTTATAAGTTGTAGGTAGCAGTAGCGCATGTTGCGCATTCCGCATTAGGTTTTGGGCCTTGGCTTGTTACCCTTAAGTACTCATCTTATATACTCTAATAGCATTGCTATTTAGACTTGAAATATCTATTCTATTATCTTTTGTCCAAAATAATCAAGTTATTTTTTTGTCGTACTAATATCGTACTATACCTTATAAAATCTTAAGGTACCATTTAGTACCATATTTTATCGTACGGTACCGTATTGCACCTTTCGTACCTGACAACTATGATTTAACCTGTCATTAAATATAGTTGTTGCCCCGTGACACTAGGGTTAGGGTTTCATTTAGGGTTTCCTATGGAGGTTAAGCCGTTAGGTTTTCTTTTTATTATTAAAAAGACATTGCGTCTGTCATTAGCACATAAGTGTGGCATTTTTCATTCTCATTTGTGATCGAGAATTTTTGTGCATTGATTAATCTTTTCATTCTCATTTACTCTCTATTAAATCAATGGTGCAATTACTCCACACTCGGGCCAACACTGGTATTAGAGCCACTTGCCTTCTTTGCCATAGCCATTGCTCGCAACATCGCTACCAGCCATTGCCATTGAGCTCCTCTCGCTCAGCCATCTGTCCCATGAGCCACCGCTCTCGTAGTGGCTCTAATTCTAAATTAGCGATTGCACTTTGTGCTGCCATCTTCACCCATTTGCCTTCAATTGCCGTCGTTGCCTTGCATGCTGGTCACTTGCTGACTACTTTTGTATGCACCTTGCACGTTTCTCTAGATCTATCTTTCCCTTGAAGGCATGTATTCCTCCAGTCTGATTGGAGCCATCCTATATCAGTTGCCTTGCCCATCTTGGTTGATAATACCAGCAGCTCCATTATTACTGCCGTCTCCTCCCTGTGTTATAGCAGTGCCACCCATTGATTTTGCTGGCATACGCTTGATAGTAAGCCGCTTGTGTTGCACTACCTTTGCCACACTTGTTCCTGCCAATGCTACACAATTTTCCTCACCTCCACCGGTTGACTTACAATTGGCCACATCACAAGCCTGTTGGATAGATGCCAACAAGTTGCGCCCTATGCCCTGATAGACGGCAACATTCCTACTTCCAAAGGGTTATTATTTTTTCATTATTTACACATAAGCTCTTGTTCACACTAAGTCCCTCTTTCAAGCACATTTTGGATAGAAAATTGGGGAGTTTCTCAAAATTATTCTCAATGTGGCCAGAAATCCATCTTTAGATTTGGGGGCTTACATTAATTTGAAGGAATTTTTCGTTGAACATAAAAATTTCCACCGGCCATCAATTTTGGGCTTTTCATCGAATGGACCAAATTGCACTCCAAATTTTTCACCAAATCTGGGGCTTTTCTAATATCCAGCATTCTTCATCGAGATAGAGGCCCAATTGATCAATAGGTGTGTCATTCTGCTTCATCTAGGTGAAATTTCACAAAAATTCTTTAAATTTCTCTTCAATTTCTTGATAAAATTTGGAGGTTTTTGCCATTTGAGCTCGATTTCACCCAAATTTCTTCAAAAAATTTGGGGCTTTTCAGAAATTCATCAAATTTCATCAAAATCAAGGCTCAATCTAGCTTGAGGTGTGGCATTTGATACCAATTTGGTAATAATTTTACCTATATTCTTCAATTTCTCTCAACTGTTGTGAAAAATTTGGGATTTTTGCCCAAATTCACTTTTGAGGCTCTCCAAAATTGGGGCTTTTGCGTTAAATTACTTTCTTTGGCCTTAAACACTCAAAAATCATATTATTTGGCTGTTGGTCATGTTTCTCTCTCAACATTGAAGACGAATTCCATTATTACGGTACATTTATTGGGTGAATTCCCTCAAATTCTGCCACTTTCCATATCATAAGAGCATCTCAGCCACCAATCTCTAATTTCAGCATATTGTTGATTGCCGCCTTGTTCAGCTAATATTTTATTTCAAAAATTGATATTTGTGGGATATTTTTCTCTCTCCTCAGCAGGAAAAAAGCAAGAGAAAATTATTATTCTTCATATTATTTGATTGCATTACAGTGGCCAGTATATTTTCTATTGGTGGTTCATCATTATCTGGGCTTTTATTTTCTCTCTTCACTTGGAAATTTTTATTTTATTGGCCGATTTTCACTCATGGCCAGCAATAATAATGATTTGTTGGGTATGCTTGGTGCCAATTACAAGCTCGATGGCACCAATTACCCAATGTGGGCTTATATGATGCAACATGTTCTTGTCACGAAGAATTTATGGCATATTGTCAACGGCATCAAGCAAAGACCGAGTTCTCCAACACCGGCACCACTTCTACCTCTACATCAAGAGGTGGCTCTCATGATGCCAAATCATCTTCCTCTTCCACATCGCCTCCCACTCGAGCTAATTTGATGTGATAGCCATGATGACCAAGCACATGCTCTAATCACTTTATTTGTGAGGAGAGCTATCATTCCACACATTCGATTATGCAAGATAGCCAAGGATGCATGGGATAAGCTTGCATCATTGTATCAAGTGTGCAATGAAGCACACGTTGCTCACCTATGGAAGCAAATGGAAGATGTTCACATGGAAGGAGATAACAGGAATGCCTATCTCATTGGCATCAAATATCTTATTGAAGTGGTTTTAGATAATCAGCTTGTTTCCATCACTCTTAATGGCTTACCAGAGTCATGCCAAGGTTTTGCTATTGCTGGTAACTATGGGCAATCAAGTTACCGTAGTTTCGACTGGCTTGTGTCTCTTATGTTGCAGAAACAACAAAGCCATCTCAACCGCAATGCTACCGTGGTGATTGAATAGCCCTTTTTCACCCATCATTAGGGAAAAATCAAACCAGAAGGCAAAAACAAGCTTGTTGGTAAAAAAAATCAACAAACTTTCATGCTGGTCATCCTCATACTTGCACTCCTTTTCCATCAAAGACATTGTTTCATGTTGGTCCATCCTCTTCCAACCCTTCAAAGGGTACATTCAACAAACCCAAGAGGTGTAATTGCTGTTGAAAGATGGGGCATGATATCATTGAATGTTGTGAGTGTATTACATCTTAGAAAAAGGAGTCCTGTCTTGCTCTCACACATGAGATTGCGGACTATTCTTTGTTTAAGGATTATACTTTTTTCTATCATTGATGCAAGTGCTTCTTGGAATTTTGGCAGTGGTATATCCAAGCACATGACCTCTTGGTGTGTATTATTTTTCTCTCTCTCATGTACCTAAGGAGGGCATAGTCATGTGTGCTAATAGTGTCTCTTATGCAGTTAAAGAAATTGGTCATGTGCAGGTTGTCTATGTTTTGGGCACTCTTTTGACATTACACTATGTTCTCTATGTGCTTGGCATCAAGCAAAATCTTATTTCCATTTCAGCTATTGCGACTTCAGGGTTTCATGCCATTTTTTATGGCCTCCAATGTGACATATATAATGATCAAGTTTCTTCTTCCATTATCTTGACATGCAACCTCACCAAAGGTCTCTATTATTTTGATATATATGATCAATACCTTGCTGAAAACCCTATTGACGATTCCTTATTGACAAATGAATATTTCTAAGATACACATTTTTGGCATTATAGGCTTGGCAAGATTAGCTATTGAGCATTCATGAAGGTCTAGTCAAAGGACATGGTCAAAGTTCTTCCAAAAATTCACTTGCCATCAAATCACAAATGCTTTGATTCTCCTTTCATAAGGACTCTCACGTTCATTCTCCATCTATTTTGCATCTTCTCCATAGTGATGTTTGTGGTCCTATGTGGACTAAATCTCTTGGTGGATTACAATGTTTTGTTGAAGTCTTCTCTTGCTTCAAGATTTTTATTGCCATCCTGGAGAACCAAAGTGGCTTTCACATTTGCACCGTTTGTACCAACAAGGGGGTTGAATATCTTTCCAAAGAGTTTTTAGAGTATCTTGCATCTCGAGATATTCATCATCAATGCACTGTTCCTTACTTCCCACACCAAAATGGAGTAGTAGGATAGAAGAATAGGTGACTCATGGAGATGGTAAGACGCATGCTGAAGAGTAAGAATTTATCTAATTCTTTTTGGTTCGATGCTATTCTATGTGTCGCTTATGTTTTGAATAGGTGTCCCACAAGAGCTTTATGGTTCATCACTCTTTATGAGGCATGGATTGGCTCAAACCCTTCTCTCTCTCTCTCTCTTTTTCCGTAAAAGGTAATTATATTAATTATGAAAAAAAGGTACAAGTTTACATGATTACAAGATATAGCCATCGTGTGTAAATCTCTCTCTCTCTCTCTCTCTAAAGTACTAAATGACAAAAGAGTTACAAAAAGCCATGGCAAAGACGCAAAGGAAATTGCCATATGCCAGGGAAGTAAGTCCTTCCGAGGGAGTAAGTCAGAGTGCCGAATGAGATCTATCTACCAATGCAAGAGGCCTTTAAGCCTAGCAATATGTCCTTGAACATTATAGGCTGAATAAAAAAGAAAAGCATTCCAAATGGTCCAATTCTGCCAACAGCCCTAGTATCTAAGAAAGTGAAACAAGATCTTCATATGCGACTGAGCCGGTGTGGGGTATTTGGGCCGCGCAAAAACCTAGTCAAAAGGGCTTAGCGAGAAACCAACCACTGCTCGCCAAACCGCCGACAAGAGTGACCAGATTTTCTTAGCAAGAGGGCAAGAAATAAATCGATGACGGGCCGATTCCACAATGGTGGTACAAAAGAAACAATTGCCGTTGGAGATTTGACGCTTGGAAAGGGCTGAAGCAAGAGGAAGACCGCCGATCATCACCCTCCAAAGAAAGACCTTACATTTGAAAGTTGTCTTGTTCAACTAGCCCTCAATCACAGTTACCTTCCACCATGACTGAGATTTATGCAATCCCCATATAGTATTAGCTTTAGTAACCAGCCATTGATGATCTTTAATCAGAAGATGATACACCTGGTTAGCTGAGGTCTTTTCCAAATTTAGGCGGCCTGCAAGGTCCCAGTTCTACTAGGGACGATCGAAGCAAGGGCAGGAAAGGGTTGTCTGGTCTGGAGCACCATCAAAAGCTGTCCCCATAAATCACGGTATCCACGAGGGATCTTGAAAAGCCTTTTGGCTGTATGAAACGATATCAACACATTGCGACTAGCAAGGGTGGCATCTGCAACTGAAGTCAAGCCCAAACGTGCCATACGGTTATATTTTGGTCTGAGCTCATGTTGCCTTCCCAAGAAAGTAATCGCGAGGCTGCCAATAGTTCTCGTTGAAAAGAGTTAGTAGCTAAGCGGTCCTCCGCTGGATGCCATTGAGCCTTTTGAAGAACCAATTTCCAGGAACATACCAAGTGAGCAAGCAGGGATGATGAAGGACTAGAAAACCGAGAGTCTGCATTAAGAACATGCCATCAGGAGCTCCGGATTTGAGTATACCATGCACAAACCCGTGATTCTCAAGAAAATAACGGGCTATCAAGACCCACGGGTGATGATCCAAGCACATGGCACGAAAAAGAGACCAACGGAGTGCCAGCATATGAGTTTCGGCATTCAAAATAGCCCCACCCACCCATGCGTTTGGGGGTACATGCATGCGACCAAGAGATCCATGAAATACCTACATGTAAGGAGTCCTTCTTCCATAACATGAAATGAATGCACTAAGTAAGAGCATTCAATGTAGTAGTAGTCCAAGGCAGCAATGGCAAGAAATATGTGAGCATTGGCAACATAATTGTCTGAGCCACTTTGAGGCGAACATGGAAAGGCCAAGCTTGTGACTTCCAATACAAAAACTTAGCTGTCAGTTTCTGTGAAATCCACTCTAGTAGTTGCTTCGGCCGAACATCAACACCCAAAGGGTACCCAAGATGCCTGACAATGGAACCACGGGGAACAATCATCCCCTGCCAGTCCAGTGACTGCAAATCTGACTCCGTGCAACTGAGAATGGCTGATTTCAAAGCATTGATATGAAGACCAGAAGCATGACCAAAGAGATTCCAAACATCTAATGCTTTGCGAATATTATCCTTATCCGCACGTAAAATCTTAAAGCTGTCATCAGCCAAGGATTGACTAATGAAGTGCTGTCCAAAAGGAAGAGACAATCCAGCCAACTGAGTAGAAGTTGCCATATGAGATAACATCGAAAGAACCGGATGAGCCACAAGGGCAAAAAAGAGAGGACTCAAAGGGCAGCCCTGTCTCACAGAGCGTGGAAGGACAAAAGGCTCGGTAACACTACCATTCAGCATAGCTCGCGAAGAAGCCGCAACACTAATGGTGTAGATCAAACGAGCCACCTGAGTACCAAAGCCCATAGTAGACATAAGTTCTGCAATGAAGGACCAGTCTAAATAATCAAAAGCCTTTTCCAGGTCCAATTGAATCAATACCACCTCTTGATTAGAGTGCCTTGCATAGTCAATAGCCAGTTGCACATTCAAGACATTATGCAAAATGTTTCTCTCTCTCTCTCTCTCTCTCTCTCTCTCATACGAGGACTTTCAACTCATTGGCATATTCTTGTGTGCCTTCTTAGAAAAGGCACAAGGTGGATGATAAGGTTGTTCACTACATATTTATTGGACATAGTGCTAAAAGAAAAGGGTACCAGCTTTATCAACCCTCCACAAGCAAGATTATTGTCAGCGGAGATGTTTTCTTCACTGAAAATGCTTCCCACCCCTTGCTAGACTGTCAAAAACAGGCTATTATTAATGCTTCAGGCATCTTTGACAGCCTACCATCACTCTTCTATAATGGTTCCATGGCTGGTTCTTCTTTTGAACCCTCATTTCCATCACCTACAGATACATGATAGCAACTGATTCAACTTGATTTACAGCTACAACAACATCATCATAAGATAGAGATTGATTTCATCCATCAAAAGGACAAGTGGGACCTATGCGACTTGCCTCACAGCTAACATGCAATAAACACTAATTGGGTTTATAAAATCAAATGAAAATCAAATGGTTCTCTATTGATAGGTACAAAGCCCACCTTGTTGGTAAGGGCTATACCTAGTAGTAAGGAATCGACTTTGAGGAGACCTTTGCCTCTACATTTCGCATCACTACCATCAAAAGTATTATTGCCTTTGCTGCCCACTTTCATTGGGAGGTGCATTAGTTGGATATCAAGAGACATTTTTCCATGGATATCTCATTGAAGAGGTATATGTTTCTCAATCTCCAGGATTTGAAGTCAAAGGCTTTGAACACAAAGTTTGTCATTTTAAGAAGCTTTTGTATGGTTTAAATCAAGCTCCACGGGTTTGGTATGCTCGCATACATTCTCGTCTATTGCATCTTGGATTTTAGAATAGCCCTACAAAGGCTACTCTTTACATTCAACATCAGGGATCTGATTCTATTATTCTTGTACTCTATGTTGATGGCATGCTTGTCACTCCGACCAATGCTGGTCAAATTTCAGTATTTAGGATTGATTTACAGCAAACCTTTGCCATGATGGATCTTGGTCTACTTCACTATTGCTTGGGCATCCAATTTGCCACTATTGAGGGGGGCATCATCATGACAAAGTTCAAGTATATTGGACTTCTTTTTCAACAGTTCTAAGTTTGAGGATTGCAAGCCCATGTCTACTCCCTTGGAGCCTGGTTTCAGATACACTTTTGACAATGGTAGCGGATCCTTTGATACTACTTTCTATCAGCAGGCTATTGGATGCTTGATTATCTATGTCACACAAGGCTTCATCTTCAATTCAGTGTCTCCTAGTTGAGTAGATTTATGCATAGCCTTTCTGTACTTCATTGGTAGGTAGTGAAGTGTGTCTTTTTATATCTTAAAGGCATTTAGGATATTGGCATTTTCTACAAGGTTGATTCTTCACTCTCCTTACATGTATAATACTGATAGTGGTTGGGGTAGATATTCAAATTCTCGTGTCTCCCATAGTGGCAATTGCTTCTTCTTGGGTACATCTCTTGTTTCTTGGTTTAGCAAGAAATAAACTATAGTCACTACTTCCAGTTGTGAAGCGGAGTATAGAGCAATGTTCACAACCTCAATGGAGTGTTTAGCGCTATAAGTTACTTGCAAATCTTCATGTGCACCAGATGGCTTCGACACTTATCTACATTGATAGCCAGAGTGCTTTGGCCATTGCACGGATCCAGTGTTCCATGCCTGCACAAAGCATATAGAAATTCATTACCATTATGTTCATGAGCAGATATTAGCTGGAGATACAGAGTAGTCTTATATACCCACTGAAGACAACTTGGCAGATCTTTTCACGAAGGCTCTTCCTCGATCAGAGTTCCAAGCTTTTCAGCAAGCCTTGAACTTGATTCCATTTGTTCCATGATATGTCATACTTTGTACTATCATAGGTTGCTATATCCATTTGGATGAACTTGTGTAACCATGACCTTATATTTTCTTTCATTTTCTACGATTTTGTCTTTGTTCCTAAATCAGTCTGCCATTTCATGGAGAGGATTCGTAGGCCATCTCATGGGCTAGATGTTGATGTCCTTAGATCCATGATCTAGGGTCCCTATACATTTAAACTATCATTAAATGTAATTGTTGTCCCTAGTGTCCTAGGCACTACATGACACTAGGGTTAGGTTTTGATTTAAGGTTTCCTATGACAATTAAGCCATTAGGGTTTCTTTTATTATAAAAAGACACTTCATGGATCATTAGCACATAAGTGTGGCATTTTTCATTGTGATTGCCTTGAGCATTGTACTCTCTCTCTCTCATTAATACATCACTTCTCATTTGTGAGTGAGTATTGTTGTGCATTGATTAATTTTTTCATCCTTATTCACTCTATTAAATTAATTGCGCAATTACTCCACACCTAGGCCAACAGAGCTTATGCAGAGGTTGCTTTGTGAGTTCCACTCTAAGTTATAGCATGTTCCCCTTGCATTTGAGCATTGGAGTCATCTCATTGATTGCTATGTGACACAAGATTGCACTCAGCATATCAATCTAAACTTTGAGCTTTTTCATTAAGAAAGGGGATGATTTGAAAGTCGAGTTGGCCGAATATTGGTGGTTTTTGAGTTTGCCACTACTGGCTCACCGAAGTTAGACGACAATTAAGTTACATTCTTTTTTAATAAGCTGTCTAAAAATACTTTCACTTTATTCAGCACATTATCTCATTGCCTCGACTACTGACCTTTTATGAGTTCAAGTGTCAATTTTGTTGCTACGTGAGACCATATGATTAAGTCCACAAGAAGTCCTCCACATACTCTTATTCAAAGGCAGTTCTAGTTGCCTCATTTTCACAAGGGAAAACCGAAGTTAGCAAGAACTCTCAAGATGCGAAGGCGAGCCAAAACAAGGGTAACATCCCTTCCTCCAATAGAAACAAGGAAACAAAACCCATTTGGTAACAATTTCCTAAGAAAAACAGGATTTGCATACATTGCTAGAGATATGACCGTGTGGACAAGGAGTGTCATACCAAGGTTCAGGGTCTTCCCCCTAAGAAAGCTCAGTAAACCGCTATGACTGTCTCCCATCCTGTTGGAAAGTCTAGTGGGGCTACGTCTTCCACTATTCCCCCATCTGCTCCTTTTGCTCCACGGGCTACTAGACATGTGGCATGTAGATAGTCTCAGCAACCTATATCTTTCAGTACTCTTGAAGGATTAGTTGATTGGCTTGCTAGCTCCTCACCCATTGTCCTCTTTGCATCCATTCTTAGGTAATCCTCTATAGCTCCAACTTGGACTACTTTTCCACCTCATCATGTGTTTCATTGATAGACTTGTTGATGGAAGCATGTGATGGTGGCCACATCCTTAGTCACACACACACACACACACATGCATATCTTTCATCTACTTTTTTGTTTTGTTTTCCGTTGGAGCATCTCACCATTGACCTCTATTTTGCAAATTCTGATCTCTCTTGCGGGGTTGTGTATTTCAATGTAAGGCTTACATGCAAGTTTGCACTAGTCATTCTTAGGTTGGAGACATGGGATATGCACTGTTCCTTTCATGGTTTCATCTTCCTAGGATAATTGCTCTTCTACCAACATAGAGACTTAGCCTCTTGAGGCGGATTGTGTAACATCTCTTGATGCTATCATGGTGGTGACTTCTACATTGCTCTTTCAATCAGGGTGCTTCATTCTCATCTTCATCTCTCATCATGGTTCTTGGTGCCACACGAAGACTGACATTAAGCTCTTCTTCCTCCTTTGGTCTCGACATCCGGGTTTGAGAGGGGGTCCCTATCCTTTCTTGGTATTCTACAAGATTTGACACTTGTCTTCAATATCTACATCCCTTCCTTGTTGTACCTCCCCTTTGTATCGCATGATCATCATCTTTGTACAAGGCCGCTTGGGCAAATGAACAATTTTCCTAGGAGGAACAATGTCTAAGTGGCACCTGTTGCATGCATATTCTCATCATGTAGCACACTACTATGCATCTCATTGTGTAGAGCACACCTGAGCGGATCTTGAATTGTCTCCACCAATGGTTCTTCACCACCTTACAACGATCTTACCATTCTTCATTACTCTTTCCCTCTTCATCAACACCCTCAAAGTGGTTGGATCCGCTTGTTTGTTTTGTAGTGTGTTGGATCTAACTATCTTTTTTCCATTCTCCCCATATGGGATGGTTACTTTAAAGGCCACAACCCATATCCATCCCTTAAAAAGAAAGCTCATTATGGTTCCATCCACGTTTGTAGAATGTGGTAGGCCATTAGGCAGCCCATAAGCACCCTTCGGTTAACACCCTCTCCCCTCTAGGGTGATCACTTGGGCTCCCTTGGTAAGATAACCATCACCTTTGCAGTCTTGGTAGGCCATTGGGCAATCAATGTGCATCCTTTGTCCGATGCCCTCACTGCTTTGGGGTGGGATGCCTTGGGGTAAAAATAGACTTGATCTTTTCTTCAAGTCCCTTTCGCAAGTACACTAATAGGATCCAAGCCAAAGAAACCATTGCACTCAAGGCATATATGTCCACCAAAGCACTATCCAGCACAACATTCATCTTGCGTTCCATGATAGTAAGACCAAGTGTCAGCAACTTGGCCTTGAAGGATAAATCCAACCCACTATATTTCATGCTCAAAGTCCAACTCATTAGGACATGTGGATAGTGCTAGAGATTGTTACCTCTTGGACAAGCATTTCTTGTCATTGGTGTGTGTTGGCAATTTAGTTTTGTCTGTAGGTGTGCCACGTCAGTAGGCAGGATTGCCACGTGGCAGTGCAGAGCTGATCACCATTAGCTGATCCAGTCAGACAATACAGTCGGCTGCATTAAATGTAGTCGACATCATATTTTTACCATTTTTTTGCGGGCTATTTATTGCCTGTCTCGTTTAGATGACGCCGATAAAAAGGCAGTACTTCTTAATAGCTTGATGAAATAAGCACAATTCCAAAACCGTGACAGCTCGCAAGGTGGCTCGTGAAATGAAATATGAGGAGATATTCTTTTGGATGACGAAAGGCACAATAAAGATGTTGACGTAGTACTAGCAACCTTCTACACTAAGAACAACCACCCAAGTGTATTGGCCACACTATTGAGACCCTAATGAGCCACCTACTACTCGTGACAAGGTCGTTAATGTATCTATTCAATCATTTATCTCTTGGAAATGATGAATCCTATCAATAATTAGATCATAAATAAATAAATAAATAAAGTGTTTTGGAATTAGACATTGACCATGCCAATGCATGTGTTAAGACCTTTCCAAACACATCCATATACTGTGGGGTACTTTGCTCAGATTTTTGTCCAAGAAGATTTGTACTTTTATGATTCTATTAGGAGTTCTATTTCAAGAGGGGTTTGCAACCACTTTATGCATAACCTCTGAGTTTGATCCCAAAAGCCATACCCATGTATTTGACCTTTGGTCATGTGTCTAGTGCCTATAAGCCATGGTGGCTTTGGATCAACCTTTGAGCCATGCACACATACCTTTGAACCATGTCTTATTTCACATCCCTATGCTTCTCGGTAGACTATGTCATCCTCACATTGTGCCTCTCCCACTTACGTATCTCCTTTTCTAGAATCATTGCACGGGACTAGACACTACCTCTTTGAGGCAAGACCTTCCCATTTTCATTTCTTTGTGTTTCGTATCATAGGTTCAACGACCCATGACCCAAAGAGGGGTTTGTTAGTATTATACATGCTCCGTGTGTGAAAACACCTTAGGTGTGCAAGTGTGTGCAAATGTGAACAATTTTTACACCTCCCAACATTTAACAAGGGTGAAAGGTTTGGGGAAAACCCTAGGCCTATATAATGAGGTCCTAACCATTGCACAGCAATGCAACCCCCACCACCCCCCCCACCCCCCCCGCGTTCTTTCATGCTGCTGAGCCCAACATATTTTAGAGTTTAGTCTTAGTGAACCTCAGGTTAAAGGAAGGGGATGAAGCCGAACTCATTAGGGGAAAAGGCATTGACTCTTCTATGAACAAAGTACATGGCTTAAAGGTTTCATTATGTTAGGAGGACCATGTTGCTCATGTGATCATGTTTGTGATGTGATCACACATCAACTGTCTTATTGTTTTTCTTTTGAACTTCTAAAGAGGAATGTTATGTTGGTGAGAAGGGTTTCTTTTCCTTATGGAGTACACTGATATGGTAAGGGTAGAGGTTAAAGTGTCCATGCTACTAGATGTTCATACAGTATTTCGTTACTCCACCTTAAATACTTTGAACTATACTATGATTTCAAGTAATTTACTATTTCAAAAACCATGAAGACAAGGTACCATAAACTGTTATTATATGGTTTGACAGCGTGCAGGGTTGGAGTTAATGGATATGATGGCTGTATATCAAGAAGGAGCTTATGAACGACTTTGTCGGTATGAAACCTGCAAAGTTTTGTTTAAGTAGGAACAAGTATGTGATTGAGACTTGGTTTAATCTTCTTGTTCAATTTAAGGCAACCTCGTACAAATACCTCTTCTAATTGAGGGTCATTTGTTTACATGCTACATGAATATGTATGAAGGTTGTTTAAAAGCAGAAGCCATGAGGTTTTAACAGGCATAATTAACCATCTTGGGCTAGCCTTGGACAACATGTTGTATTTGAGATTAAGAACCTTTTTTGACACTGCTGCCAGCTATTTCCAGAGATACAAGAATACGCAAGCTGTGAATTTTTGTCCATATGGGATCATTCAGTTCTTGAGTCTTTAACCCTAATGGACAACATGTAACTTTTGATCTTATTAAGCTTTTCTGACACTGCTGCCAGCTATTTTGAAGGCTGTAAATGGAGTGTCACTGATCGTGTCCATCTTTGTGGTGATGATGAATAGGCTGTAACGGGATGCCATTGACTGTGATATCTTGTGTTCGTGATAATAACACGGCCACTTACATGAACCATGACCAAACTGCCCTTTAAAAAATAAATCCTCCCTTTCTTTTGGTTGGGTGCTGGCAGTTGAACACTGCACTCGTAATTTGTTGTAGGTGGGTGCAAGGGGAATGCCGGAATCTGGGTGATAATGACACACCAGAAGTTAGCGATCTCCTCAAAACAGCAGCACAGTGTTTAAGAGAACGCCCCGTCCTTTTTAAATACTGTGCAGAAGAGGTAGGCTTGCTCCCACGAGCCTCTCATCTTTGTTACAGTTCTGAAGAATTATATGAATCAATGGGGCTTATGTCTATCATTTCAACTCTGACAAGTTCTCAGGTTTTGGTGCTCATAAATTCCAGGTTGCAAATACACGTCACAATGCTTTATTTCGCCGCTTCATAAGTGCACTTACACGGGGAGGGCCAGGTGGAATGCCCCGTCCCATAGAAGTTCATGCACATGATCCACTGCGATATGTTGGTGACATGCTGGGTTGGCTGCACCAGGTTTGCCATGGGAGCTTTTTCTCAGAATGTACCTTGTACGATGTGAATTTGGCTTCATGAACATATACTGGACAATGTATCAGTCCAAGTAGAGCTCTCTATGCACGATTTTACTTGATTGTGTGTATGTAGAACCTTTTTCACCTGATTAGTTTTATCACTTATCAGATTGCCAACCCTAAGTCTTACTGTTCAAATGCATATAGTGAACTTGTTTTGATATGCAGTATTGCTGATTGAAGTTCTGCAGGTCCATATGGCATTTCAGTGTCTTCTGTAAGGTTTATGATTTTGAGAAATGCCGTGTGCTTAGGCTTTTCAAAATGTGCAAATCCAGGCACTTGCGTCTGAGAGGGAGCTTGCAATAGCACTTTTTAGTCCAGAGGGGTATGAGGAACCTGCATCTTACCGAACTGCGAAAGATATGGATCTGAGCATTGGAAAAGCTGAATCTGTTCTGGGGTTTGTACTGGACCGCATATTTGAAGGTGTATGTCGCCCCTTCAAAGTCCGAGTAGAACAAGTGCTTCAGTCACAGCCAGGGCTATTGGTTTCATACAAATTAAGCCATTTACTGGAGTTTTATAGTCATACTGTAAGCATTCCTGGGTCTATAAGCTCATAACTTTGTTGCCAATGCTTTGAAGGGTAGTGAGTAAAGGAATAGACAAATTTATTGCAGTAAAAGTTTCCTTGATCTGTACAGATATGTGATCTTCTAGGACAAGGAGCTGCGCTTTCAGTCACAATGAGGGATGTGGCAGCTGCAGCAGAGAAGACATTCTTTGGCATTTTAAAAACTCGTGGAGACAAACTGCTTCGCTACCCCCCTCCTGTTGCAGTGGACTTGTCACCACCTTCAGCTGTTGCTGAAGGCATATCTGCATTTCTGGAGCTCCTCAACACATACACTACGATGATGGTTCCTGCTGGTAAAAATAAACCAGATTTCCAGCCAGTTGCATCTGCATTGCTGGATCCAATCATTCTGGTCTGTCAGTGTGCCTTCTCTTATTACAAATCTTTTCATTTGTCAATTGTTGTTCCCTATTTAGTATTCACTTAATTTGCTTTCAAAGAGGCAAAGGGATAATATTGTGCATAATGGTTGGAGGCCTTGACATTTCCTGTTGAACAAGTTCCTCATGAAACTGTTTCACTGTGCTCTGATCAATGGATGGTTCAGATGTGTGAACGAGCTGCTGATGTACATGCATCAAAACAGTCCAAGCCAGCTGCCTTAAGACGGACTTCCACAAGCACGGATGCAGGACGAAACATCAGAAACACCATCAATTCTCCACAAAGAACCTTGTCAGGAGATCCCTTTGGAGTAACCAACAGTAACAGTAATTCAGGATCTATTCAGGTTGGTGTTCTTCCTTTTCAGGTAACCATTTTGATCCAAGGCCATACAACTTGCCAGAGTCTCAATACTTCATTTGTTCACAGGCTCCGAGTTCTATTCCAAAAATATTTCTCATCAACTGCTTATCGTCGATCCAAGAGCCATTAAGTGACCATGAGGTTCTCAATGAATACACTAACTCGCTCTGCAGCAAGATTGAAAACCATCTTTCTAGTCTTGTTAAAGATGAGGTTGCTGCAATACTTGAGAAGTGTAGATTGCAGCAGAAGGTCGCATATTTCCGTCAGAAACATATCACAACATCCAAAGAAGAGGCTGAAAGTCATTTACTAGCTCAGGCAGAAGAAATGTCAGCAGCTTCTATTGCAGAGTCGCTTCAGATATTCTTTGGGCTTGTGATTGGGAACGAAGGTGTTGTCCCAGAGTTTGAGCAGTTGCAAGCTCCTCTACTGAGAAGTGAAGCAAGCACTAGGGTAGCAAAGTCCTTATCAGAGGCTTATGAGCTTGTCTACACAGCGATCTCAGACCCTAGTAATGGTTACCCAGAAGCAAAGTCACTTTTACGGCATACTCCTAACCAAATCAGAACTATTCTGGGAATTTAACAGAATGTTTTTGCCTCTGCACAACATTGGGCTCTGTATGCAAGACTTGCTCTCATGCAACATTTGTTTAGCAGTGGTTTTTTGTTTCCTCCTGACTAGCCTTTTTGCATAAAAGAAAAGTAAGTTTGAGAACTTATTGTGTGTCCATTTCCACAAAAAATGTGCTATGGACATTCAAGACAATCTATTTGCCATTCACAACAATAGCTGGTGAGCATATACACATGGTGAAATCAATAAGAGAATCATATACCGCATAACAAACAGGTTGGAATTGTGCTAACATCTAAAGGCGGGTAAGGTTAAAATTCAAAATAAGAGTAGCAATTGAAGTCACGAGTCATAACACTTAATGGAGGGAACCAACAGGATGAATCTGTGGAAGTGGAAGCTGCTAAGGATTACAAAAAAACAGTTGTGCTACTATGAGAAACAGATGAATCTAATGCAGTGTTGGAGCTAGCCTATAAAATTCAGTAAAACGGTTATATTGCTTTGAGTAAAAATATGCCCAATGCAGTATTTTGAATGTGTTCCAAGTATCATATGCAATGGAAATTTTGGAAGTACATGTTGGTGACACTACTATAATCACTCAACATTACTGGAGTTGATGGTGTCACTGAAGCTTTCCTATGCAAGTTTGAAGAGTGGAGTTGATGGATGACTGTAATCAACATCTCATGGTCTATTTATTTTCAATGCAAAGTAGTCAGCCAATAAGACATGACTTGTGGTGGACTTTGTAAGGGTTTGGAAGCATTTCTATACGCCATTAGGTAATCAATCAACTTCAAGAAAGAATCGTTGATTTGTTCCTGGGGCTTCCACTTCGAGCTCACAACGCCTAATTTTTTAAAACATATAAGCAGAGCTCACAACACCTACTTGGTATATCTCCCCAGCTACAATGCACTAGATCAACTAAACTTACCCATAGTAGATGCATCATGTTCCTATCACCAAATGTTGATATGCAGTTTAGGCGGATATCAGATGTAGTTGCCAATCTAGTTTCGTGTGTCACTAACATGGAATCTAAATCTTAACCTGCTCAGAGACCCAGCTGGGTGCATCATGTACCTATCACCAAATGTTGATATGCAGTTTAGGTGGGTATCAGATGTAGTTGCCAATCTAGATTTATGTGTCCCTAACATGGCATCTAAATCTTAACCTGCTCAGAGACCCATCTGGGTGGTATAGTTGAATTCTATGTGCAGGTCCCTATGTCAGCATACAAGCAAAGACAATATGTAAAGACAAACTTTATACAGACATCGATCTCTGAATCTTAGTATTGAATAGCTGTAATCATTACTTGTGTCATTGCATCCACGCTCCCATCAATGATTTCTCCATTGTGTGAAAACTCTCCACTCTGCAAAGACTCAAAGAGTGATGTGAACAGTGGATAAGCAAAAGGAGAGAGATTAATGTCCTTTTACATGTCTAAAAGGGTTATAGGACAAAGAGACACACATAAAGATTTTAGTTAAGATCCGCTTCAAGAAAAAACGAAACCACTATGGGCTGTCATTGGCACACAAAGAACATCAATGGCTTAAGCTATAAAGTTACTAAATTTATAACTTTTTGAACTTGGGCTTAAGCAACTCAATGCTTAGGTTGTTTGAACTCCTCTATGACGGCTTTGGTGACTCAATGAATTGCACATTTACTCTCTTTTTTAGTTTCCTTCATCTTGATGATTCCACTTAGTTGCAGTTTAAGTTATATTGATATAAGTTCATTTATGATCCATGTTTTGGTTTCTTTGTAACATTTTGATTACTTTAGTGTTTTAACTTTATCTTGCATACTTCCATGCTTCTAAGCTGCTCGATTGTTTTCCTAATGATTTTTCATGGTACCATCCAAGTAACCCTTTTTCTTCTAGTATTGGCCTTAACTTGGTGTTTAGTATCTATAACTTTTAACATCCCTAGTAGTCTTCATTATCTAGTTCCTTGTGCTTTTTCATGCTATATATTGGTGGGACTTCCTACACATGCATAGAATGCAATGTTCCTTTTGTAGTGGTGGGAGGGGGGGAACAACAGTTTGGTGCTTCTTGTTGTGATTGAACTGAGGTGTCTTTCATAACAAGAGCAAGTTCATAATGGATAGGTGTAAATATGGTTGTGTATATATAGGTTTTTACAAAAAAGGAAAATTAAGCTTGTTGTAATGCAATGGATCTCCCAAGTGCATAAATAGCTCCACAATCGAGTCTTTCAAAACCATTCTCTACTTTCAAGTTGTAAACTTATTTATATAAACAATCTCCACATTGCTCAACTCTTGATTTGGCTTAGGCAATGAAGACTATTGATAAAGCATTTGGGTACATCTCGAAGTTAAGGGAAAGAGCCCAAGTCTAAAACTTACCCAAAACTTACCCTTAGGTGTTAAGGTGCATGGGAGAGATTAATTACATTATTTCCAAATGTTAACAATATTTAAACTAGATCTCAAATTTTCCATTGTGATTTTTTAGAATCCACACAAATTTCTATTTTTGCAGAGGGTCAATTGAAAGAGAGTTTTTACTACTATGTATCAATTGTTAAAATGTATGGTACCAGAGGCACATGTAATGAATCCCATAAGCACATTGGAAGGTGTGTATCCAAGCTAAAAAGCTATTTCAAATTGTACTTGCAACCATCAAATCAATCAAGTCTCTTTTACACTAGCAAGATTCTTTACTACTTTTTTCCCATAATCTACTCTTATTTTTTTGCTCAACCATTGCTTTGCAACATGGTATCAAAGCCTCCTTCTGAGAGGTTGTGAGGTTGTGGGAGGTTCCATAGCTATTGCTCAAAGTTCAATAAGCATTAGAGGTGTTGCTGATTAAGAAGCCCTTGGAGTGAAGATTGAGGGTTGGGGGTGCTAAGCTCATTGACAAGACAAGAAGGTAATCATCCAATAAGGCATAGCTTTCCATTGTGATCATTTTCTAGTAACGTTTGAAGGCTTTTATCATCAAGAGAAGGAAGAAGCGCAACCATTGAAGTGTTTATGCAAGGTCTATTTTATTAAGGTTCTTGTGTTCTCTACTATCCACAAAGGGTTAGCTTGAGGATTGTGCTTAAGCCCCTAGCCTGAAGGGTTGCTTATACAGCAAGTTGAGACCTTGCTTGTGACCAGAAGCTCAGTGTCTTATCACTCAAGCGCAAGGTCTACTTCTATCACACATACGGAGAAAAAGGAAGAGTAGGTTAGTCAGTGAAGCTCTAAAGCTTACGTTCAACATTGCACAGTAACTTCACATGCTATGGAGGCAATCAACATAGAAAGTTCATGTTCAAGCTTTGGAACAAATTTTTAGTGCTAGTCAATGGTGGAGACCTGTTTTCATGTAATCATTTTCTTCATTTTAAGCCTTTCTCTCTAAGGCTTAATCAAAATCCTTATCTTTAGTCTCATTCACACCTACCTGCTCCAAGCTAGTTCAACACAAAGCATTATTCATATTGTCCAACTGTAAAATTGTTTTCACATTGCATCTGCAAAGTGTTTGAAAAAAGGTTGTTCACACTCTTAAAAGACTAACACAGGATATTACGAAAGCATCAAAGGGGTTGGTTGTATGCGGGCTTGTCATTGACCAAATCTCTTGTAGTCTCCAAAAGTATCCTCTTTTTTGTAAACCAAAGAGAGATAGACATTGTTGTGTGAGCCACCAAGTTATCGTTTGGACTTGTTGGCATGCATATGTTGTGTGTGTGTGTGTGTGTGTGCGTGCGCGTGCGCGTGTGTGTGTCCTATTGTGACATGCTCTTACCTTACACCGACTGTACGTATTCTCAAGACTGGAACATGCCAAGGACATCCATGTTCCTTGGGCCATGAAGATCAAGATGCCTCCACATTTGGTGCTTATGGGAGCTATTTGAAGAATTTTAAGATCCTAATGATCCACAATGTAGAAGAAAAAATTATAAGGCATTGGGAATTATTGCATGGGGCCTTTTCAATGATGTACTCCACTACATTTGTGGTATAAAAGAAGCATGAAAAAAACTTGTTAAAACCTTTGGTTTACAAGCAATTATAAAAAATCAATCTTTTAATGGACTTTTTAAGGTTCGACTTAAATAACTTTGATTCCTTAATATCACTTACCAACAAATTTAAAAGCCTAAAGGTGCAACTCTCATCCATTGGAAAAGATATCGAAGATGATGAGGCAATAGTTGTACTCTCAGACAATGTTGATAAACCAGACAGGCTATGAATAAGTTGTGGTTACACTAAGAAATATATCTGATAGAAAGCTAAATGCAATGGAAGTTGCTTTGTACGAACAAGAGAGCAAGATCAAGGCAAAGACCCAAGAGCCTACACCAAGCCCGTAGCAATTGCATTCCATAATAAAGATTCTTCTTTAAAGGCTATTTGCAAGGTATGCCGGAGAAATGGACACAAAGAGCAAGAATTCTAGAAAAAAGGAAAACCGAGGTTCAAAAACTGTAACAACTTTAGACACACTAGCAAAGATTGTTTGAATAAAAAAGCAAACATTGTACAAGAGTCTTCACCATCTTATGAACAATGTTTTGAAAGAATTTTGTAAAACTTTCCTTCACTCTGGTTGATACTACATGAGCTAGAGGCCTTGCAGGCATGTGTATGAAAATGTATTGGGGGGACAAGCAGAGGGGGGGGGTGTGTGTGTGTGTGTGTGTTAAAATGTATGGTGCGAGAGGCACATGTAATGAATCTCATAAACACAAAGGAAGGTGTATCCAAACTAAAAGGCTATAAAAGAATATACTTGCAACCATCAAACCAATCAAGTCTCTTTCATGCCAACACAATTCTCTACTTGTTTTTCTTCTTTTTCCCATAATCTACTCTTATCTAACACTAGTTAGTATCTCCCCACAAGGGGGGGAAGCTAAGCATCGATCTCTTTGTTGTAGCATAGTCATGCATTCTACCCCTAAAAATAGTGTCAACTTTGGTTTAGACCTACCACTTAGATAGTTACAATTGATATGCTCTAGTTGAAATGATCATGTAAATAGCCAGCTAGCTAATTAGGTCCACCCATCCTAGAATAGAGCCATTAGGACCAACATCCATCCGCTTTCCACCCAATGTACCTAATATATTAATTTTCTAATTATGCAACATACCATGCTATGTTTATATTTTAAAATAGCTTTCTTAATTAGCCCATTACATAGGGTTTGTTGAACATCCTTTAGTCATGTATAGAAATACAATTGAAAATAATACTCTTATTAAAACAATTTGAAAACAACTCATATAGTCTACATAGCTTGTTCCTTCTAAAAATACCCAACCCTTCTCCATCACATATTCTAATCCTCTTGGAATAAAACCATTTACTAGAATTGGGTCTTTCAACATCCTCACAGGTTGGGCCCACTGAGATTCTTTTTCTATCACACAACTAGTTGAGAACACCTAGAGTTCTCTTAGTTCTTAGATCGCCATGGGAGCCAACCTATCTTTGCACTGGCTATTATAACATTGAACGGTCAGCTTGTGTCCTAAGTAGTACCCTTCTAGGATTTATAATAGCCACATCGATAGACCGGTGGACCTTGAGGGAAAGTCCACCATTGTACATTATCCACTCATTTGATCTATACATAGTCTTCTGATTGAGTGAATACCTTGTTCTTCAAGAATTCATTTTAATGCTTATAAGTAGAAACCAAGAACCAGCCAACTCTAAAAGCAATCCTTTCAAAGCATCAAATCCACATCAAGATATTACAAGTGCACAATTGCAATCTTTGAATAATAGATTATTCAAACAAGCACTATAGGTGTTATTCAACCAAGCAACATTCTAATCATAAAGAATAAATATATTTTTTATTATAACTTAATCCCTTTTAGAGGTTTAAAATATAGTCTATATGATACTATTCAAGGAAATATTATGATCAGTCCTTAAAATTTTACATTTTTCAATAATAGTAAATATTTTTCCTTCAAAAAATACACTTTAAGGCTTGACTACTTAAGTGTTTATTTTACCTTCTTCTCAATTGAATAATTCTTAGTCCTTAATCCATTCCCCCTCCATGTTAGGTCCCTTTAGGTGATCCTAAGCTAGCCCTCAAAGGGATTTATTCTAGTCTCGACATACTACTACTCAATCAAGAATTACAACTGTACAATATATATGATATTGTTCCATGTTTTGAGAGCAATGTGAAACCAATAACGTGATATAATTATTATGATGATGCAAAATTGATATTTATAATTTAGATATGAGAACATGAGTTAGAGAGGTTACAAAATGTAAGTTTCACTTTATATATATGCTTTCGAGTAGATTTTCGATAATTAGGCTATGCATACATATATGAAATTTTTGACAACTTTAGATGAGTTTTGGTAAAATTGTTGTCTACAATATCTTAACATTTAAGAAAATAACCAAGGATTTTTTGGATCCTGTTTTGCATAAATTATGTTTCATATGTTCTTTAATTATATATGCCATATACAAATAGGAGACAATCTACATTGGACAAAGATTCTCAGAAAGAAAAGAGGTTTTCCAACCCCTTAGTTCACAAAATACTGTTCTTATATCTTATGAAGTTATCAAACTAGTGCTATCAATAATCATCCGTTGCCATCAAGGATTGAAAAATGACGTGATCACTAGCTTTCAAATGTCATTAACACAAATTAGTAACATTTGCATAGGCTCACATTTTCAAGAGCTTTATAACAAACAATTACTGATGACATGCTGCTAACATGCTAAAAGCCTGTTAAGCTTGCTCTTAAAATGGAATAGTAAATAAGAAATAACAACGTATCTTCCATTTACCTTATAACATGATGCATTAAATGTAAGTAGGACTTTGAATAGTGACATACATATTGGTAGCAAATCATTGCATATAACGTTGAAACATGTCAAGAACTATAAGAAACCATTGCTCATTGTTAATAACAAGAACTATAATATAGTGACCTTGACTAACACCTCCTTAAGGACTTTTATTTCTTGAACTAGGATGCCATGTCCAAATGTATGCATATAATAAAAGCACTAGGTTAAAAAGTAAATCAATAATTTTTCCCAATGATAGGACAACTCCCCTAAGAAGAACCAACTAAGCACAAATTTCGACTAATCTTGCCCAAAAATAGGACAAATAGCCCAAGCTACATCACAAATAGCACATACACTAACAACATGTCACAAGGTGTTTTAGATACTAGGACTACCCTTGCTAAAAGTAGGAAAAATGATTGATATACATAAACAAATTTATAATTCTATTGACTATTGAGGATCCAAGCAATACTCAATAGAATTGCATATCTTTTGGTCAAAAACTACTCTTAACCAATAAACGACACATAACTCAATCCACACAACATAAAAAGTATCAACGATACTTTCCAATGCACTCTATGTCAATGACCAATGTAACCCAATAATAGGACCAATACCCCAATCAATAAACCACTTTTAAGTCATTTCTTAAGGATAATGTATAAACATGTGCTAACAAGTATATCGTATCTTTAAAAAACCCCTAAATAAACTACTGCTAGCTTTAGTTGATCTACTAGTTTATAAAAATTGAAGCTCATTGAGCTCATATAATTTCTAATAAGTCCATCAAGCTATAGAAGAAGCCTACATGGGCATATCAAGCTTCACTAATACCAGGTTAACAAGTTTATTTCTAACCTATTATCTTCATGTTGTCAAATCCTAAAGTTGTCAATGTCAATGTTGGATTTGTAGCACTATTAAAACTTATTGCTAAAATCATTGTGTAGACATGAATCCTTGAGTACCACTTACCATAATGAGTTGTAAAAAGGAAAAGCTTAGACATTACAACATTTAGTGCCTCCTTTAAGGATATTGATATAAGAAAAATAATATGATTGTTAAGAAGATGTTGTCAAGTCGAGGAGAACAGAGTGAACTTTTAAGGCTCTTGTAGCATTTACTTTTGTTCGATCTATGGGCTTCTATTTGCTTGAAACATCAATTATAAGATGTGGCTCCACCTTTGGTTTCTTTGACTACTCCCTTGTTGAGATATCGAGCTCCACTCGTGATATGCCAGGGTGACCGTTGTGCATTTATGTCACCAACTTATCAGTTGCAGATGCGGTTGGTACACCGCCCATGAATAATAGCTAGATGACAGCTATCCTTATCTACTCTAGTTTGTGGCTCAGTTAGTATACTACCTTAGTTAGTTGAGTTTGGTTTGAGACCCATATATAAGGTTTTTATATTTCTATGTACTTGAGTTCTTTTTAGCTTACACAACTAAGAAGAGGAAAACTGTTTTCAGCCTCCACCTTTGTGTGTATTCCCCCATTGTGCAAGCAAGAAAGCTACAAGTGAGACTCCTTCCTTCTCTCCCACAATCTTGACATGGTATCAGAGCCTTGTTCGTGGTAAGGAGCTCAAGAAAGCAAGCCATGTTCGCGGTGTTCTGGTAAGAGGACCAGTGTTTCTTTCATTTTTCTGTTTTGGGAGCAAGTCTCTGCAGGTAACATAGTCGGAAAGTGCAAGAGTGCATTGTCTCAGATTGAGACACCCTTCGCGGTGTAGCAAGAGAGTAGTATATGCTGCGGGGAAGGGCTTTAGCCCCTGGTTGCTCTGTTTTTTTGATTTGAGGCCATTTCAGGGCCTGTTTTGGAGGCGGAAGTTTTCTACACGCATTCAGGAAAAGGCCCTGTTTTATGCTGTGCGACCACTATTCTACAGGTCGGTGAAAAGTTACCACAGAAATTGCATCGTATGCTTGTGTGCAGAGACATTGGGAGTTACAAAATCATCCTTGTTTCCTGTTTATGCAAAATCGTCACTAGGAAGTGACTGTGTGGTCAAATACCACTTTCGCCAGTTTTGCAGATTTGCCCTTGTGAGGGTGAAGCTGTGTTTTTTGCAGTGATAGAATTTTTTGCAGTGTTCTGTAATGGCGTCTGATTCTCTTTCACAGATTGTAACTGAAAAGCTTGACAAGAACAACTTCCAAGCATGGAAGTTTAGAATGACGAATTTCCTTATGGGAAAAGGATATTGGGAATTTGTTGCAGGAAATGAAGAAGAACCAGTTCTTCCTGATGTTCCCAATCAACAGCAAATGCAGACATTTAAAGCATGGCATGAGAGAGCCAGGAAAGTTATGTACTGGCTGTCTATCAGTATTTCAGACTCTACGATTGTGCATATTCAGAATGCAAGTACGCCAAAGGAGGCATGGGATACTTTGTCAAAAATATATAATTCAAATACGCAAGACAGGAAAATGCAGCTCAAGCAAGAGTTGCATAATGTGCAAAGAGAAAGTATGAGCATCAATGACTACCACATGAAGGTGAAGAAGATTGCAAATGCACTTGCTTCCATTGGGTCGCCAGTGGAAGATGATGATTTAGTTTCTGTGACCTTGAATGGTCTAGGAAAGGATTATGCATAATTTCGGACATCCATTTCAGTTCGTGAAAGATTTCCTGATTTTGAGGAGTTGATTGCTCTTCTAATTTATGAGGAGCAGAGAAATGGTGGTGCATCTTCTTCAAGAGGAACTTCAAAAGAAACTGTCTTCTACTCAAATACTAGAAGAGGTAGAGGCAGAGGTAGAGGAGGCCGATCTGGAGGCCGTGGTAGAAATTAGAATATGCAGCAGACTCAAGAAAACCAGTCCTATGGAGGAGGACGTGGTAACTCTAGAGGCAGGGGGAGCCAAAGAGGTCGTGGTGGATGGCAAAGAGGCCAAAATGCAAACACCAATGTTGAATGCTACTACTGTGGTAAAATGGGTCATATGGCTAAAGACTGCTATAAAAAGCAGAATGACATCATGAATGGAAAATTACAACAAGGAAATTATGCATCTTCTAGTAGACAGGGTGATGACAGAAATGAGCATTTGTTTATGGTGCAGCACATGAACAATTCTGTGACAAGTGCAGAAGAAAGCAACGAAGTGTGGTATGTTGACTCAGGTGTATTAAACCACATGACAGGTCATGCAGAATGGATGCAGGATGCAAGAAAAATGGAAAAACTAGGTTTTGTGGAGACTGGTGATGATATTGCACATCCTATTGTGCAGATTGGAAAAATTCATTTGTCTATGCAGGATGGGAAAAAGAAATACCTGTCAGATGTATTTCATGTCCCGAATATCACCAAGAATCTGGTTTCTGTTGGTCAAATGGTTGAGCAGGGCTAGCTTTCACTTTCAATAGTTGTGAGAAATTTGCATTTTCTTAGGAGAAAATATGGTTTTCAAACCACTCAGCATGACCACCCCTTAGGTAAAAATTTGGTGAATGGTACCAATGATATGGACAACATGTCCAAAACCACCAAAGTTACATAACCTCCTAGGAAATGAAAGAAAATACCTAAGTCTTATAAACAAAGACGTTGATCGAGAGCTAGCATAATGTAATGATGGATTCCAAAGTCACTCCTACATGCTTAAGGGCTGATTACGGTTACTTAAACCACCTGTGAGGACACCTCAATCATACCATGCAAATTGAGCACTTGTAGATCATATAGGGAGCTATGGAATAGAGGAGGTGGATTGAGTACCACTACATGGATCATGGAGCCACATTCAAGCTTTCACTTCATGGAATCAAGGAGAAGGCAAAATGATGAGCACTCATATGTTCTTACTTTCATGGGATTTGAGAGAAATATAGATAGATCAATGTGTGAGAGATGTATCAACTGTGTGAGAGGTTGGCTACCAATGCTCTATATTATTTGTGGATTATGTTTTCGGTCCTCTTTTCTTCTAGGTAAAAGAAAGTACTTGTATTTATTCTTTAATATCTACTCTTGTATTTTCTAGATCTATCTATTTCATCAAATAATTTTTTCTCTGTTTGGCCTTCCTTTTCTAGTCATATTAGGTTTTAGAATGGCTATTCATTCTCTAAGGGGAAGCAATGCATTTGTTAATCCCATTTAGGGTCTTATTTCCCAATAATTGTGAGAATGTGAGAACCAAATAAGTAAAATCCATCTTAGTCCCAATACGAAACTAAAATGTTCACTTAAACAAGCTCAACAAATGACCATACTAGACTAAACACGTGTTTCTTTAAGCACTTCTATAATCAAATCCCAAGCTACCTCTCACCTAGTCAACTCAAACTTTATGCTTCAAATAAGTAATGGAAGTATACAAGAAATCTTAAAGAACATGGTGTAGGATACTCACCCTTCTTTTCTCTTTTATTGTGGTTATGGGCCATGCCACCTAAGAGGAAGTAAGGAATGTTATCATGGTCTTTGTATGCACTTCTTGAATTTTGTAGCCTTCAAAGCTCTCTCTCTCTCTCTCTCTCTCTCTCTCTCTCTCTCTCTCTCTCTCTCTCTCTCTCTCTCTCTCTCTCTCTCTCTCTCTCTCTCTCTCTCTCTCTCTCTCTCTCTCTCTCTCTCTCTCTCTCTATGTGTGTGTGTGTGTGTGTGTGTGTGTGTGTGTGTGTGTGTGTGTGTGTGTGTGTGTGTGGTGCGCGCGCGCGCGCACGTGCGTGCACACGCGCTGTGGTAGAAGTAAGAAGAAGAAGCAGATACAAGCACTCGCTCTCAAGCTTGCACATAGAATAATGAACTCTCTATTGTTTTTACATATTGTATACATAGGGCCTCTTTTTGGGTGGCACCCCCAACCCTTAAGTAGTCCCTTTATTATCTATTTATAATGTCCAAGTTTTAGGCTACGTCATGGCAGTTTGCACATAAGATTGTTAAATGCATACAATAACTCTTTCTTTTTAGATTGCTACATTTTCTAATACAATAGCATTGGAAGACATCAAACCTATGAGTTTATACAATTTGCATTGAAATGAGCTTGAATCTTAGAATTTACAATAAACATTTTTTAATGCTATAGTTTTCCAAAACCAACTCTAAAATGTTATAGAATAGTTGTGGGACTAATGTTACAAATAGAGATGTAATTAAAACTAAGAATTTGGAGCCTTAAGACATATTCAAATGTATTCTACTAATTTTTTAGCTCTTGGTCTCTGCTTGCTATTCCCAAATGCCTACCTTCACTTACCACCTTTTGTAGTGCCAACTTTACAAGCTTATTTTTGTTGCACCTTCTAATTTTGGTGCTTTTGGTAACTCATGGTGCCTTTAAAAGTTTCTTTAAAATTTTAGACTTTAGGAAGTGTTATTTTTGGCAAGCACTTGTTATTTTTTAGAATTATTGAAATTGGTTAATAGACTTTAATAAAGGAGGTTGAAACTCTGGATCCTCCTCTTGACTTTAATAAGACTTTTTCACAACTAGTCAATATGAGCATTGTCCATGTACTGCTTGTATTTGTTGATGAGGGCATGGAACTTGTCCAACTGGAAGTAAAGATAACTATCTTCCATGGAGACTTACATGTGGAAATCTAGATGCAACAGCTAGAGGAGTTATTCTATATGGCAAATAACATATGTTTTGTAAGCTTTAAAAAATTCTATATGGACTACAGTAGGCTCCAAGAGGGAGTGGTACTATAAATTCAATGCTTTTATGAAGTCTTATGGATATACAAAAAGTGAGACAAATTATTGTCTCTACACAAAGAAGGTTGTGGATGGTAGTTTTATGAATTTTTTTCATTATGTGAATGATATGTTTATTGTTGAGAAATCTACATCCCAAGAATATGCGAAGCCTGTCCCATGTCCTTCATCTCAAAGCTCTTCTTGAGCTACGTTTTCAAGGCATCCAACTCACCATGATGCTCTCAATAATAAGCATATCACCCACATAGAGTACAAAAATCATAAGACTACCATTAGGAGCCTTCTTTGTGCATAAACACAGATCCGTGTGAATGCATAAAAGCATCAAACTTGTAGTACCATTCCCTAGGCACCTTGTTAAGGTCATAAAGGCTCTTTCTCAACTTGCACACTAGGTGTTTCTTCCTACCTTTTTCTTCAAAGCCCTTAGGCTACTGCATATAAATCTTATAATGCAAGTCCCCATGTAGAAAACCCATCTTAACATCCATCTAATAAAGATCCAAATCTAGCTAAGCAACCAATGCTAGCACCAAGTGTAGGGTCATTATTTCGACTATAGGAGAAAAGACTTCATTGAAGTCAATACCATGTTCTTACTTGAAACCCTTGGCTACCAATCTAGCTTTATAAGCAGGCTTGGGATGCCCAGGGCTACTTTTCAATATGTATACCCACCTGCATGGCAATGCCTTCTTGCCACTAGGTAAAGGAACCGAATCCCACCTATGGTTAGTTTGTAAGGAGTTAGAATCTGCCTACATAGCCTTGTCACATGAGTGACTATCATCGTTATGCATGGCCTCATCATAAGGGAGAGACTCGCCTACATCTATCACCATAACATAATCCGTGGAGGGCGTAAAGTGCTCAAACTAACATTTAGCTCTAGTAGAGCACCTCAAAATAGATTGATTCTGCATCTTGGGCCACTAGGGCATCAATTGCTACAAGTTTTCTAGCTAGCTGTGTGAGAGCAAGAGGCTTCTCTTGAAAGATCACCCTACGTACCTCAACAATCTACATAGGCTGCTTATGCATCTTTTCCTCATGGAAATCTACATCATGGTTGTGGATAACATTGTGAGCCTACGGATCCCATAGGCGATAGCCCATCTCACATGCATCCCTATAACCAGGAAAGATGCATTTTAGGGACTCAAGATCTAGATTATTGTGCTTGTCCTTGGAAACATGCTAGAATGCCTCACAACTAAACACACACAAATGAGCATATGGTGGAGGTTTCCTAGTCCATAACTCCTCCAATACTTGACAATCAATAGCAGTGCAAGGGGACTAATTAATCAAGTGTATGGTAGGAATAACTTCCTCGATCCAAAAGTGATGTGGTAAGCATGTATGGCCAAGCATATTGCAGACTCTCTCTCGAATCGTTTGGTTCATGCATTCAATGATACCATTCTAGGGAGGGGTGTAAGGGGTGGTCAGAGTAAGCCCAAACCTTATGTGAGTAATTATCAATGAATGTGACAAAGTACTCACACCACCTAGTGACTAACAAGGCATGGGACCATATACATCCAAATGAACAAGAGCCAAAGGCTCACATGCGCTTCATGCCAGACTTCTTATGTGTACTACATGTCTACTTGCCATATAAACAATGATCACAAGACTCAAAACACCTATAGTCTAGAGATGGAAAATACTTCAAACTAGTAAGCATTTTCATTTCTTTTACAGACATGTGCCTAAGGTGACGGTGTCAACGCAATACATGTGAAACTGTTACCATAGATAAAATATAGTCAACTGATCTAAGTACAAGCAAAGGGCAGAGGGTACTAGACTTAGCACCATGTGCAATAACAAGATTCACATGAGTAATCTTCCATGAGAAATCACCAAAAGAAACAAAATAACTTGCATCCTCAAAGGTGCCAGTAGAGATAAGACTCTTTGTGAGAGCTGAGACATGCATACATCATAAAGAGTAAACATGTTGCCTGAACGGCATCACCAATACTAACTATCTCCAATGCCATGTCATTACCCAAAGGGATAGATCCAATCATAGTGTGATAGGAGTGAAATCACTCTCAATGAGGGGTCACATGAAAGGAAGCCCCTAAATCTATCAACTAACACTAAGTATATCTTGACAAAATATCAATCAGTTGTGAAGCATTCAAGGAAGAGGCTACCAATCTACCAATATAAGATTATCGGATACATCAAGCTGCACCACATTAATCTCCTCAATCTTAACACTAGACTTGCTAGGTACAATGCTACAATCATCATTATTTTCTTGCACTTTACCCTTTCCCTTTCCTTGCACTTGTCTTTGCCATAAAAGGCAGAATATGACCTAGTTTCCCACAATAATGACAAGTAAGACCTGACTTATGGCCATAAGAATTATCGTGAGATTGTCATGTATCCTAAATCTAAGACATCTTAGAGTCTCTACCATGACCATTTTCATATTGTTGTCTTCTCCAGTCAATGCATGTGCTATATAGGAAGCATCCACATTATTTCTATTCACCTCTTCTGTCAAGAGGGCACTCTTAACATCCTACAATTTCAATAGATCATTAGCACATAAAGCCATATGAAAAGTATCCTACGACTCAGGTAGAGTACCAAGCAGAAATAAAGGATCCAAATAATCCTTGAACTCAATCTCTTACGAAGGTAAATGGCTAATAATGGAGTGAAACTCATTCAAGTATGTAGACATAGAAGTCCCTTCCTTCATGCAAAGGTCCATCAATTGTTTCAGCTAATACAATTTAGAGACATGACTTTGCTTATCATAAATATTCTTAATATGTGTCCAAAGCTCATCCAATTGTAGTGAACTTGCGTAGAGAGTGATAAAATGATTGTGGACTTGCATAGCTCATCCAATTCAT
Source organism: Lygodium microphyllum (assembly GCF_053477565.2). Taxonomy (NCBI): domain Eukaryota; kingdom Viridiplantae; phylum Streptophyta; class Polypodiopsida; order Schizaeales; family Lygodiaceae; genus Lygodium; species Lygodium microphyllum. Next base: position 48,846,962 of record NC_141146.1, on the reverse strand, counting down.
TCCAATCCTCTACCACAATGTTTCCAAGTTTGGCACCTCTATTTTTGAGTGGTCTAACCTACAACTTCTGCAATAAAACCTACAATATCTAGGTCTTCTAATAGTTGTAGTTGGTCCCATCTAGTTTCTCAATATTGAAGATAGCACTATCGCGAGAATAACTAGCCATGATGAGACCAAGCAAGTGCACAGAAGGGCAAAATAGACTGTTGTAACACCCTGTAGATCAGCCCCAAAACCATTGCTAAATCAAGAAAGAGACAAGAGATAGTGCCAAAGGAATGAGCTATCCACAAATTGTAGACAAGTAACCATTAATTCCAAGTGGTTGCCCTCAAATAAAATGCATAAAACTGAAATAACAAGCTATTGTAATAATATATAGCAATATACGAATAACCAATTGTGAGAAACTAAGAAGGAAGAAGCTAAGAATAACCAATACTAAAGACTGTCACAACTATAGTGTGTCAATAACCATACATGCAATAGCCATAGACGTCATGCACAAGGTAGGTCTCAAGTATATATGAAGAGAACTACCAAATGCATAATCCACTGAGCAAATCTCAATACATAACCTAGAAGCATATAGATACCATTGACAACACCCTGACAGACATAAGTACCAAGTCTAAGCCAAGATATCAATTGTAGACATTGAGTGGACCATAAGAGCTTCCTACTCATGGATTTCTTGGTAGATCTTGGAGGGATAGATTAGGTCACAAGTCACTTTTATGTAGCTTCTACAAAAGTCATATTTGAATGTGGTGTGGCACATATTACAATATATCAATCTACACTTGACTATGCTTTGTTCTATTCTATAGTGTACCATTGGACTTACATGATTACATAGATGCAATTTGGTCTGCTAGCATTTCAAATAGGAGATCTACCATTGGTTTTATGTTTTCCTTTGTGAGTGTTACTGTTATGTGGAGTAGTAAGAAATATTTTATAGTTGTGGTTGTCTTGTATTGAAGTAGAGTACAAGGGTGATGCAATTGTAGCATGTGAGGTAGCTTAGCTATGCAAGAAGCTACTTGGTGATCTGGGGATGCAAGTGGATAAGAAGGGTAACATCTACTATGATAGCCTTAGGAGCATTGAGTTGAGCAAGAACCCATAGGGTGCCTAATAAGTTTTCCAAGTTACTATATGTGGAAAAGGACATGTTCATTTTTGTAATTATTTTCTAAGAGCCATGCTCAATCACATGCAAATTGTATTATCATTCAAGCTTACATTTGGAAGATCCCTAGAAAATGTGGATATTTTAGGCAATCTATATTTTTTTTTGTATAAACCATATCAACATAAGTCAAAATGCATAAAAAATGAATGAGTAGTCATGAGATTAGTGGAAAAAAGGTGAGAGGGTAGCTTGTTCTTAGAAGCAAGGGGTTAGCTTAAGTGGAAAAGCAAGCATCCTACTTGTCGTTTTGAAGATAAGGGTCTACTTATATCTATTAACACATAAGAAGAAAGATGTTCTGATGAGATTGTGATGTCTATGGGCTGTTGTTGATTGGAGTGATTCAAGAATCTATCCTTGCTCAACATGACCTATCTTGATGCATATTTGAAGGTGGGCTATTTAGGTCACTTTTCTTCATGTTTATTGCTCTAGTAGCCTCCAAGGCTATTAGTTTTGATAAAAAAACCTCCATGTTAACCTTTGGATTAAGGTCAAACAAGTCAAAATCACTTTCACACTACAAGGAGAATATATAAGCATTTTTTAGGCTCTTTTGCTTAAGATAAATTATTGTAAATTTGCATGAAAAGTTTTCAAAAATATTTATATGCCTTGAGCAGTGCTCAAACTATGTTGGTATTGCTTTGCCATGGGTTGGTCATTGTGGTGGCACTCAGATTACGACTAAACTTGTCATCTTGGTTTTGTAGTTGTTGATAATATATTGATTGCTTATTCATTTGCACATGTTGTAGTGGTTATCGCTTCATCTTTTGCTTCAAAAAAACATTGCTTAACTTTGAGCAGTTAATGGCCCAAACTTTTTGTATTGGAGAGAACATATCTACAATGTATGGGTGCAAAAGGAATAAGTTAAGCCTATCAAATGCAAAGGGAAAGGGCATGAGGGTATCAGCATAGATGTATGGAATGGGATCAATGAATGATATACCATTATGTTAAATCTCTCAAAATTGGTATATTGTAATGTAAAGGATACTATTATTGAACTTAAAAGAAGTTAGACAACCTCTACAAGAATCAAAGTGTTGCATCACAAATTTCTAGCTAAAGAAACTCGTTGAACTTTGTATGAAATAGGGGACATCCATATCCGATTGCTTGCACAAGTTTAATACTATCTTTAGTCAGTTTTTTGCACAAAATATTGGCTTTGAGGATTTATTCAAGGCTATGTTTTTGGTTGTGACCTTACCTTAAAGCTATGATACTTTCAAGATTGCAACTAGCAGCTCGACACCTATTGATGGATTGACTAGTGCTAATGTGGAAAGCAACTTGCTTAGAGAAGAGATGAATAGAAAGAATAATGTATGTTCCAACAACTCTAATGGCTTATATGCAATAATAAGTTTCACATCAAGCAAGACTACTTCAAGTGGAAGAGCAAGAAAAAAGGCAAGCGAAATAGTGATGAAGATGTCAAGGAAGAGAAAAACTTGAAGACAAAGATTAAAAGGTAAATGCCATATCCATCACCAATGACAATGGTGGTGTAGTATATATCTCTACTCTTGGCGATGCATGCCTTGTTGCTAAGGATGATGGTACATATGAAGATTGGATTATCGATTCAACAGTATCAATTCGTATTATTCCTCATAGGAAGTGGTTTGCTACATATGATACAAGTAGAAAGGCATGTATGAAAATTCAAAATGAATTTTTATATAGCATTATTGGAGTGGGAGATATACACTTATCACTTGTTGCTAATGGTTCCTCTTTTGTGCTTAAGAAAAGAAAAGCTTGATAGGCATTGAATAGCTAGATTAGGATGGTGTTGGTAACTAGATCTAGACTTGAAAGTGGCATTGCCAAGAATCAAATTCAAGGCTCTTATACCATTGAAATGAACTTAACCTAATCTGAATTAAAATAACAAGAAAACCAAGAAACATCAATTGATTCAACTAGCCATAGCCATGCCATAGATGAAAATGTATTAAATCTATAGCACAATGGAGCCAAAGCATGGAAGCTAGAGATGAATGTGAAGAGTATGTTCTTGATAATATTTGAATTCCCTAAACTAGGTCTCTTACACCTTATATACCCCAGTCAGTGTGACTGGGTGTCTAACCCCTTCTCGTGTAGTTATGCCTCTTAGAAGATATGCAAAGGGATGCTTGTTGTTGCTAGAGGGCCAAAGTCTAGCACTTAGTACTCTTTAGATGCATCTAGTGTAAAGGATCACATTGCAAATATCATCAAATAGCCATGTGTATCTCTTTGGCATCGTCGTTTGGCTAATATTTCAATCATTAAAATGAACATTCTTTTTTTAATAATATATTTTTTCTTTCAATTTCTCTTGCTTTGGAATGTGTGCTCCCAACTCCCCTACAACATGGCCAACTTCCCTATGATATGGTGCAACCCGCACCTCCCTGTCCCTTGAAAAACTCCACTTCCTCCCTCCTCCCCCTCCCCCCTGAAAAACTCCACTCCACCAACTCCCCCACAACATGGCACACCCCTCCCTCCCTCCCAAAAAAAACCCACTCCACTCAACTACCCTACAACATGGTGTACCCCTAACCCTCCCCTCCCATGAACCCCCCATCACCCCCCAAAAAAAAAACCTACTCCACCCAATTCCCATGCAATATGACGCACCCCCCCATCGCCCCCACCCCTTCCCAAACATAGAATGGTATCCCTCACTCGACCCCAAGCATGACATAATATATCTATCACCTCGCCCCACTCCATTGGATCACAACATATTATACAAAACCCTCCCCCAAAAATAGAAAGCAGGGCATGGCATCCCTCACCCCATCCCACCATGTCGTGGCACACCCTCACACCAATGATACCATGGTATCCTATCACCCCACCCACCCCCAGCACATCATGCCATGCCCTCCTTGAAGTTATACCCAAATTGGGCTTATCTCCTCATTAGCAAATCTATTTTACATTAGTTTATAGAGACATTGAGAAAGACATTTGAAATTATTATTGACTATATCTACTAGGCACTCAATGTCATAGCTATCTAGTTAATTATAAACCCACTATGTTGAAGAATTCCACTGAATTCAAAAGTTATTAATAACCTCTAACTTATAATTACCTACTAATTGCTTGCCACTCACAACCATATTAATTTCTAATGTGCACAAATTCATCACATGAGACACTGTTCTATGAAAATTCATGGCTCTTTTATTTTCATAGGCTATGTACAAATTCACCATATTGAGATAATACATAAATATTTTGGATTTTCTCATTGATGTAGCAAATTCACCATCTAAGGCAATACTAGCATGTGGTTGGCCACCCATGCAATTGAGGATAGTTGATTTTTAATCCCCTCACAATGTTATGGAAATTGCTATGAAAATGAGATATTTATATCTAGTTGTTTATGGATTTTCATTGTCTATAATCGTGATGTTATACACAAGCATTGTGTATGACTGTGGTTGCATTGTGTTGATAGATAGATGGCAAGGGAACATATGTGTTCTATGTTATGGTGAGCATATTATTAGAAAATATTACTGAATTAATATTTTAAAAGATTATTCAAGTATAAATAATATTAGATGAGTCTACATAGTAAGCATACATACATATATACATACATGCATACATACATAATCATTATTTTATTGGTGAATTATAAGTTAAAGCTTCATCATCATTGATCTTTAATATTATTAATTTATTTGATTTGATCTCTTTAATATAAACAATATTAAATATTTTAGATTTAAGATATGATTTTATCAAAATAAGCTTTCTTTATAGAATATGTTACTATTTTCTTCATGTGATTCATTTTTAGAAAGCTTTCCTAGCTTTCTTCATAAAAGAAATATGATCACTGGTGCAAAACAAAAGAATATGATAAGAACTTAGTTTTATTATTTCTTCCTCATTTAGAATCGAAATTCAGAGTTCTCGAAATCATTTTAGGAGTTTTGCACATTTAAGATGGAATAAATATGTTAAAACATCATAATTTGACATTAACAAATATTTGTATTAATCTATAAGACACCTCTTGTCATACAAAACTTTCTATTTTCATTGATATTATATTTTATTTGTGATTAGATATATGATATGAATGTAAGTTGCTATGTACAAATAAATATTTCATAATGGAGGATGGCAAACCATGGCTTTTATCATGGGGGAGGTTGGGCCCTATCGTGTGATTTTTCTCTTATTGTTTTTGAATCTTTTAACTTATTGAAACTCTTTTATGTTCAATACATTTGTCAATATTTAAGTTTGAAATGCCAGATTCACCACATGGTCCGCTTCACAACACTATTAACCAAATCCAAGCACTTTAATCTTCTAGTAACATCACCTCTTTTATGCGATAATGTAGTTCATTTAGGAAAAAGGTGATGCTCACAAAAAACAAGATTAAAAAAGTTCAAGCATTGATGATAATTTAAATGGTGCAAAGCTTTCATTCTAGTAACGGACATGAACCCCAAGCAATGATGCCATAAAGGAATCGATAGTCATTTAGTGACCGCTATAACATAATCTTTAACCTCAAAAACATGCAAAGGATACAAAGTACCAAATTTAGGCCCTTTAGCAACAACAATATATTCTTTGTCAATTTTCCATACACAATCTCCAAAGATCATGCTATAACGTGTTGAAAGATAGGCATGTGAACCCTATGTATACAAGGATGGATAAGGGTACCTAGGTGTAAATGAACTGGAGGGCAGGGGGGAGCAAGGGGAAACCCTAACCCTAACTTCTCCACAGGCTATATAAACTGCCTAAAGGTCACTCTTGTAGTTGAGGAGAGTGTAGTAGTTGTACTTGTGAACAACTCACTAAGCAAAATCTTATTCTTGTACTTGAGCTCTCTCTCTCCCTCTTGTACACACTCTCATGCTTCCACTCTGATATTTCAACATGGTATTAGAGCCAACACTGATTCAACAAGCTTCCTTCGGCTATATTATAACCTAAGTGCACAAGAAGATCTTTTGCCTTGTCATTTACCTTCTTCTCCACCATAGCCAGCTTGACCCCTTGACCTTGGAGGAGCTAGTGTGTGCAAAGGAGACAGTATTACCTCTTGATTTCTTATGGAGACTTCATTCTCAGCTCAGGGCACTCTAGCATGGTGCATCACACATTAGACGTGGTGGCTAGGGTTTTTGAGGAAGCCATCAGAGTCGATGACCAGCTGAAAGAGCGGAGCTCCACAAGCTCAAACCTAGAGGAAACCAACCCACGGAGTTTAGAGCGAACGTCAACCTCTAGCAAGCGATCAAACCCATCATCCCAAGATAAGGGAAAGACCACCAAGACGGACCAAGGCTTGGCGGAGGTCAAGATGGAATTGGCCAAAATACAAGACATGTTGAGGCGACCGACGCGTCCGCATGTCCAGTGCGTGTACTGTGGAGGAAACCACCTGGCAGCAGAGTGTCAAGACCCTAGGTCAAGACCCTGCGCTAACTGTGGTAGGTTCGGCCACGATGCCGCACACTACAAACTACCACGAAGACTACCATACGCGCAACCCTACGGCCAGCCTTATCCGGCTAATAGGCCGCAGCCATTCTTCGGACGAGGAGCCCCGCTAGCCCTACTTGCGCCTAACGATATGAAACCAGCTGTCCCTAGGCTGGACATAAATCCTACCGGCATTCCTAGACCGCCAGGTCCCTATGTGACCCACCCACCGAGCGACGCTCCCGTACACTACGTAGAGGAGCCCAGTGATGAAGAGACCTACATATACCCTTACGTCTCGCATGACGACGAGGGCAATGTGGTCCTCATGGATTACCGACCCGTGCCAGTGATGGCATTAGGACAAGGACGGGGTAGAGGCCTAGGAGAGCAGCCACAGGATCCGGTCACTTGTTGGACTTATGGACATCCCGATCATGTCTCATCGCGCTGCCCCGAAAGAGAGCAGTAAAACAGGGACAAAGCTGACCAAAGGTGCACAGAGTGCGGAATCACCCATCTTTTCATAGATTGCCCAAAACGGAAGTCGCCCTCCGGTTCAGCTAATTTGCCATCCGTCCCGTTGGGGCTGTTTGGTGTTGAAAACCCCGATGGGGAGGCCACACCTATTCCCTTGCGAGTTATGACCTGAGCACAAACGAAGCAGGCCGACATCTCTCTGCCAGGACCTAGCAATCTTGACGCGACCTCAGTAGGAAAGAAAAGCCGTAGGCGGAAAAAGAAGAGATCGGAGGCTAAGGTCGCACTAAAAACCGACAGTATTACGACCTTACCTCATGGGAAGAAAGTCTCAGACGCAGAGGCAGAGACTTCAGCCCCTAAAACAACCCAAAAGGGAAGCGCTAAGATAGGGGAATACCCACACCCCAAGCGGCAATTAGAGGCCATAGAAAAGGCGAAGGAATGGGTGAGAGGCTCAACAGCACCTCAAAGATGTTGAACCCATCACGGAGGACGAGATCGATGAACTCTCCAGCATAAGCACGCCAATGTCACCGCCTCAACCTAAGTCGGGCGGCCGAGGCTACCATGCCACAAGCAGTGCCATTGAGGCCAAGCCTAGATGCAACAGAGCCGCAGATCAACCGCGGCCATTGGCCCGAACAGTCTAGGCTAAAGGAAGGACGAGTGTTTAGCAATCTCCTGACCACACTAGTAACCACCCCTGTAACTTTTGGCCTGGGAGATCTGCTTAAGCAGCACCCTGCCCTATGGCAAGACCTCAAGCAGTGGGTCGAGGGATCGCAAGAGCAGGCCACGGCAGATCCTCAAGACTAGGATGCTGAAACACAATTGCCAAGTTTGACGCTACACTCCGAGCCTAAATCCTTGCATGTCAACGCCTTCTGGGAGGGCTCGGAGATGCACGCAGTCCTGCCGGTCCTAGCCCTGGGGGACGCAACGAGAAAGGGAATTGTAGACATAGGAGCTGGGGTTAGTGTGCTTAGCCACGCAGTGCTGCAGACATGGGAAAACCCGCCTATTGAAGCTGCTCGGTTTAATGTCATGCTAGCAAACGGTATGCGAGTGAAGCCATTCAGGGTCTTGAAGAATTTGCCAGTAAATATTGCAGGAGTCCAGTTCTCTGTCGACTTTATAGTCATGAAGGGAGTGGACTATGATATCCTATTGGGTCGACCCTGGATGCGCAATGCTAGAGTTATCAAAGATTGGGGTAACAGCCTGATCTTCCTTAGCAACAGAATTGACACCGTAAGAATAGAGATGGACACTTGGAAGACCTCACCAGTCGACCTAGACGCCATCTCTACTATGCTCAAAGGGAACACTCAGGTCAAGGAACCCTATGGGTCCTTAACTAAGTATATCCCATGCCCAGAGGACGAGCGGGATTGGATGCACGTTCTCGCTACACTTGACCTACCGTTCTCAAACCATGAGGCGTACGAGCAGGCTATCAAACCATTTGGCAAGCCAAACGAAACACTCTCTACACCTGTCTACATGATGGTAGCAAGCCTCCATGAAGGGCCTAAGCCTGTCATCGTCCAAGTACCTTCCAACAAGAGGGAAATCCAGGGAATACTGGAGCACTTAATGGACTGACTAGCAGGCAACGGAGCCGCCAACCTCAAGCCACTCCAGGACCTCTTGGAAGAGTCCGAGTGGAAGTGGACCAGGGTACACTAACTGAACCTCAGGTATAACTGGGCTTTGGTTCCCGACCAACAAGACGAGGCAGAGCAAGCCTTGGGAGACGATGAGCAGTTGAGCGATAAAGATTCCTGTGATGAATACGAAGATTGCCAATCCTTCGATGATGAAAGTGAGGGTGAGGTGGATACCATAGAATACGACACCGAAGGGCAAGAAATTGAGCAGATACGGGAAGATGCTTAGCCGTAGAAGAGACAGGCCCTTAGAGTGGACCAAGGAGTTATGTGTACGAAATGTGATCGTGCTTGGTTGGAACGGATATGAGCAGTAGACCTTAAGCAAGCTTGCCTAGCCCAACCAGGAACGACAGCACTGCTTAGAACTAAATCGCCATTTGAACTGCGGCCACCAGGGGAGACCACCTCCTCTAGTGAAAATGGGGGGTTTAACTCTGAATCGGAAGTTACTTCGGATAGTGACCCAGAAATCCCTAGGACACCCATGACCAGACGCACCAAGGGGGACTTACCTGTCCACCTGAGGTGCAGACGGTTGCGGCAGGATGAGGCAAAGCATCCCAAGGATGCACAATCAGAGGAACAAAGGAAGCCGCAAGACCTCCCTAAACGCTTCTCTAAATTCAAAAAAGGGGACAGGATAGTGGTTCTGCTAAGTGCCGAGCGCCAAGGGCAAACCAGCAAACCAATTGAAGGGCCAGCCAAGGTCAAGGAGGCAAACCTAGCCTTGGAAGGGGAAGTACCCCGACCAGTGTTCATTGCCGAGGACTTGACTATTGAAGAGGAGTCCAGTCTTGTCACTCTTTTGTGGGAGTACATAGACGTATTTGCTTGGTCCTTAGATGAGCTACGAGGGGTAGATCCAAGTGTTGTGACTCACAACATACCCATGACGACGGATGCAACGCCGGTCAAGCAGCGACCATACCCCATGAATCCAAAGCACGCTCATGCTGTCAAGGAGGAAATCCACAAGCTGATGAGAGCTGGATTCATTTACGAAATTGAGCACACATACTGGGTGTCACCCATAGTCATTGTGATGAAGAAAAACGGCAAGATTCGAGTGTGCGTCAATTACAAGAAGGTGAACGCTGCTACAAAGAGAGACAACTACCCCTTGCCGTACACCGACCGAGCACATGCTTGAGAGAGTGGCAGGTAAGCCTATAGTTTCCTGGATGGCTTCTCGGGGTACAATCAGGTGCAAGTGCATCCTGCAGACAGACACAAGATCGCCTTCGCCACTGAGTGGGGCGTCTTTGCGTACGTAGTCATGCCCTTCGGGTTAACCAATGCCCCCGCCACCTTTCAATGCCTCATGTGCACCATATTCAAGGACATGCTTCGCAAGGAGTTAGAGGTCTTTGTCGATGACCTATGTGTCCATTCGACCTGGATTGAACATCTAGACAAACTCCGCACGGTCTTTGAACGGTGTCGCTTATACCGTCTCTCCCTGAACCCCTTGAAATGTCAGCTTTGGGTGAAGCACGGATGCATCTTAGGACACGTCGTGTCAAAGAACGGCATTGCCACGGACTTCTCAAAGGTCAAAGTTATCGTTGACCTTCCACCCCCAGGTAATTACAGGGAGTTCAATGCTTCTTAGGTCACACAGGATACTATCGACGGTTTGTACTGAACTACGCGCTGATCGCTAGGCCATTGTACAAGCTGCTAATTGTCTTCAAGTGGACTGAAGCATGCCAACGGGCGTACGAAGAATTGAAAAAGGCTCTAACGACGGCACCTATTCTACGAGCCCCAGACTGGACCGTTACTTTCCACGTACACATTGATGCCTCTAAGTTTGCCGTGGGGGTAGTGTTGTGCCAACCTGGTGAGCATAACCTAGATTACCCAGTAAGTTTTGCTAGTAGGCAACTCACTGAGACGGAGATGAATTATTTGACAACGGAAAGGGAGGGATTAGCCATGGTGTTCGCCGTGAAGAAGTTCCGGCATTACCTACTGGCCACCCCCTTCACCTTCTTCGTAGACCATCAAGCCTTGCTCCACTTAGTGAACAAACCTTGTGCTACAGGACGTATAGCTCAATGGCTTCTCCTGCTCCTAGAGTTCGATTTCTCCGTGGTGGTGCGAAAGGGAAAGCAACATTACATGGATGATCATTTGTCCCATATACCCACAGGAGAAGCCGCTAGACAAGGCATCATGGACGAGTTACCGGACAGCCACTTATTCCGTCTGTCCAGCGAAGGAGACCTATTCAGGGCCGATCTAACATCATACTGGGCAGATGACATAGTCCAAGTACTTGAGCATAGGCTGCCCGAATGACCAATAGAATGGGCACGACTTAGGCGCTTGATCCTGAAAATCTAGCCCTACCAGCTGATTGCAGGCTAGCTCTATAGGCTGGGGCAAGACGGATTGCTACATAGGTGCGTATGTGAGCATGAGATGCACGATGTGCTCTCAAAGGCGCACAACGGTATTGCAGGAGGATACTTTAGCGGAGACACGACAGCACGAAAGGTGCTACAATCCCAGCTATGGTGGCCCACACTTTTCCGCGATCATACACAATTTGTCAAGCATTGTGACGAATGCCAACGGACAAAAGTCCCGATTCGTAAAGATCAGATGGAGTTAACCCCTGTTATTGCTCGCCAACCCTTCGAAAAATGGGGGATTGACTTCATAGGACCCATCAGTCCCGCGGCGCAATACTCACAAGCCAAGTACATCGTGGTGGCCACGGATTGCCTCACCAAATGGGTGGAGGCAAGAGCCACGCGGAGAAACGATGCTAGGACGACTGCCAAGTTCTTATGGGAGCAAGTAATCTCGCGCTTTGGTTGCCCCATCGAACTGGTTAGCGACCAGGGAACGCACTTCATCAACGAAGTGAAAGCAACACCCCAACAGCCTCACTTGCAATGGGTACCTAAGCAGCCTCGAGAACCGCCTAGAACTAGACGCGCATGTCTGCAGAAGACCTACAAATCTAAACCTAGGAAACCAAGACGCCATCATCGCAAGTGCCACGTGATTAAACAAATATGGGTCCCTAAAATCCTCCCGCGTGCACAAGGCTACTATGAGGGGAATGCCTCGCTATGGATCCCTAAAATCCCAACTACCAAACGCACTAGTTCTACGTCGACCTCAAGTCTAATCAGTCCTTGTCCCCCGACGCCTCAAGACCATGAATCGCAAGGCTCACCCCACTCATCCGACCCCTCTATGTGTCAACCCAAGAGTGTCGCGCACGCCTATCGGCCCAAACAACGGCCATCATCACAAGTGGCATCATCCAACCAACTCAACCCGCCGCTCCGCAGCCTAGCTGACTGCAGCAGCATAGCTCCTGAGATCAAACCCGACCCATCCATCTTGCCAACACCCAAGTTGCCGACTCAAACGGACCCCCAGCCCGCAACTCTGTACTGTCAGAACCTCCAACTCCAGCAAACCTCAACCGCCCGCCGGCCTTAAGCCCTCCTATGAACGAAAGTCATTTCTAACGCTGGCCGCTGACCTTGCAGAGGACACTGGAGATGATGTGGTGGACTACATCAAACAGCTCGATGCCACCTTTGTTGCACTGGCCCTCAGCTATGATCACCTGGACTTGGGACTATTAGCAGAACCCTTTGCAACAGACGTGCGCAATATGCCTTGCTCTTGGGAGACTTTTGAATTCGCCTTTGCACAGGCTTCTCGCTCTGCCGCTGAGTTGCTCGCTAGCGAGGTCTCCAAAGAGCAAGCCATTAAGCAACGCCTCATCACATCATTTGACCCACGGACAACATCGGCCATCACTGACCAAGAGAGCGCAAGGTTATCCCATTTGGCAGATATGAGATCACCCTTCTTGAAGCAGTTGTACGCTCTTAGGTTGAAATGGGAAGTCGACGGATGCCGCATAATGACCAACGCCGAATAACGACGAGCCATCAAAACGGCCGAGTATGATCCCACCTACGTTGCGCCTACCTCGTATAGAGTGTTAACCACTCTTCGGGGTCGGCCCATGGACGATCATATCTCAGGGCACCCCTATCTCGACCACCTCTTAACAGAAGAAGAGCTCCACATCGCAAGTCGGGTCGACTCCGATGATTTGCTCACAGATGTCCTCACATACATCACACATGTAGGCATTCGACCCTGTGACCTGGACTGCGCTGCACAACTGGAATATAACCCCAACTTTTATGTTTGGCTCCTACACAAATAAACATGAACGCCTTGGCCCCACAACCTCCAATCTTGGGACGGATTCTTCTTTTCCAAAAGGGGGAAGGGGCAGTAAGGGGATGAACGAAGTAAAATCTAAAAAGTAAACCAAGTGTGAAATGCTCAAAATTGAAATGCCATATAAAAGGAGGTGATAGAAGTCTGAAAGGAAAAGTTAGGGCTATGGGCAATAAAATCTGCTATGCTTTTGGTCGTCCAGCAAATTAGTTGCCAAAAAATACTAAAAAGGGAAATGACTAAATGTGCAGGTGGCGACCATGGCAAGCCAGGACAAAGCAGGCAAGCTCCCCTTCTCGGAGGAAGAACAAGTAAAGTACGACCTCATGGTAGAAACAAGAGCGTTCAACCAGCTAAAGTTCCACCACGTATTCAACCTAGACGACGTAGTCATCGAAGAACCGGCAGTACGTCAAATTATAGAGCAATGCCACCTACAAAAGTACCTGGACGCAGTGGGCCGAAGGATAAACTACACCCTGTGTGCTGAGTTCTTGCGTACCTTCAACAAAAACAGAGGCACCGTCACGGTGCGGGACAGGGAAGCTACCAGACAGGTGCAGATCAAGCTAACCCCCGAGCTAGTGGAAAGGGCACTAGGGCTGCCAAACAAGGTGGAAAGGAAGCCAAAAAGAGACGTCTATGCCATGTTGGGGATGGATAAAGTGAAGGTTCACACCAACGACGGAATCAGCCTCTGGCGGACATCCCCAACCAAGAAATTCAGCTGCAGGCAAAGATGATGCACGCCCTGTTCTCAAGCCAGCGGTACAACAGCATTATGACCAGAATCAATGTACCTCTGCTTGACAGCATCGCGGCGCAATCGCTGGACGAGGTGAACCTCAATGGGTTCGTAAGAAAGACAATTGAGGCTTCGGCAAAGGCCCTGGCGACAGGAGAAAGAGCTGTGGCAGGAGAATCCCCTTCACCCCGATCGACCCGCAAAGCCTCATCCTCCAAGGCCTCCACCATAGGGTTTGGAGGTGTCCTTACCGCAATCATTCAAGAAGCGATAGGGCAGGGACAAGCAGGAGAAGACAACCAGGGAGGTGACGAGAAAAGTGGCGAATCACCGTCACAGTCCCAGCCTCACACGAAAGAGCAGTCTGATGAAACGGAAACGGACACCGATGAGGAGGGAGAACCCTAGGCTATACCACAAAGGAAGGCAGAACAATGAACTAAGGCCCTACATGGAAAAAGAGAGGAGGAGCGAAAGAAGAAGGAGAAGGAAGATCTCGAATGGGCCCAAAGGGAGTCGGTGAGGGATGAGGAGGAAAGAAAAAAGAAGGCCGAGGAGGAGCTGAGAAGGAAGGAAGAGGAAGATTTGGAGCTGGCAACCCGTCGCTCCATCGAGGAACAGCAAAGAAGAGACGAGGAAGGAGCAGGGGGTTCGCATCAACCTGAGGCACCCGGTTCCAGTACTGGTGTGTCGGAAATTGCACCCTATCCCCTGCAAAAGGAAAAGGAAATGACCTAATCAGGCCGGCTTTCCCTCTCCTCATGCCACCCATGCAAGCCACCCCTATCATGATGACACCCCTTGCCACCGCCACCTGGGGGCACACCCCAAAAGTCGACGAGAGCAATGTGGTCACCTGGCTGCAGTTTTTGGTGGAAAGGGAGCTGGCAAGGAAAGCAGCCGTGGCCTCCCCAGCTTCAGGAGCCAAAAGGGCAGCCACGGCCGAACTGGAGCCAAGGTCGGAATTGAAAAGGCAAAAATTAGAAGAGGTTGCCACCACTACAACCATGCCCCACCCCCCACCTCCAGCAGGCCACTACGACGAGTACGTGAAGGAGCTGCTCGCACAATTGCAAAGAGCCAGACAGGAAAGGAGGATAGCCGTGGAGGAGCTGGCAGCGGAATGAGAATCACAAGCCACCCTCCAGCTGAAAAGAATGAAGCAAATAACAGAATATCAAAGGAAAATCGTTGTGCTCAGGGAGAAAGCCAGTACTAAAGAGGCGGAAGAACTAAAAGCCTTGAAGGAACGAGACGCTGCCTGGGAGGGAAGAAGAAAAATCTTGATGGAGCGTCTCAACGGGGAGAGGGAAACGAATGCCCACCTGCGGCGCAAAAAGGATCAGTTATCTGCAGTCAACCTGGAAGCGCAAAGCCAGCTTGACAAAATCACACAGGAGGCTGCAAAGCTGGACCAATTAAGGGCAGAACAGGTGCGAAGGATGCAAGTGAAACTGGACCAGCTCAATGCGCAAATCGCAGAGGAACGCCAGGAGTAGTCCCGCCTGCACCGTGAGCTCAAGGCCCAGCAGCAACAACTCATGGCAATGACCCTCCATCAGGGGGAGAGCCTGGAAGATATGGAAAGAAGGGCAAAAGAATGGTCCGATCATAACGAGCATAGAGTACGGGACTTAGCACGCCGGCTAGCCAAGGCCGAAGGAGACAGGGTGCTAGCTGAGAATCAGGCAAAAGCGGCCCAACTCTCCATGATAGCCCAGCAGCACACCTTTCTCAATACGCTGCTCCACGCCACCAGACCAGAAGGAGATGAAGCCAATGATCAGCTACAAAGGAAACTAACCATTGCGCGCAGAGCTCTCACAGCAGGCCTGCACGTGCCGCTGCAGCTACGAGCCCCGCCGCAGAGCCTAGAAGAGCAGAGAAGATATCTTGCACAGGTAGGCCTGACGGCGCAGGAGATAGATGACCTCGGTTTCACAGAGGAAAAAACACAAGAAAACGAGCAAGCAGAAGGGGGTGAACCGGAGCTTGATCTGGGACCTCAGGAGGAGGAATACGTCCCACCACCCCCTCAACCACAACAAGCCGAAGTGCAGTCCCTTGATACATCTGCCGAGCGAAGAGCGGCCCAAACCAACCGTAGGAAAGAGATGGTGGAGAAGGCAAGAAGAAAGCTGAATGCCAGACCTGTCCCGAGACAGCCTGCCCCTCTCCTACTGCGCACCCAAGATTCCCCTGCTGAATTCAGTGCCGAATTGATTATCTGGGAACAACAGGAGTATAACCGCGACCCCTTCGACTTGCGCTTTGAGTTTCCCACTGCCTTGAATAGGGTACTGCCCATTCAACTGGTGGAGGATGTCATTGCCATGGGGGCAAGGCTCAAAGCCAAATGGTTAGCGGAGCGTAAGGCTCACCCAACTGCTTGGGGAGCCGAGGACCGCGAGTTTTGGCAAGATAAAGTCCTCTAGGTGCCTAGATCAGTGGAAGGCTATAATTGCCAACCCATCTGGAGGAGACGCATTTTTTACGTCAACCTGGAAGCGTGGATGGCATTTTGCAGCACCCTCCCTTCAGAGAGAAATGACCCTACTTTTATGCCATATCCTCGAAGGGTAGGAGTGGACTTCAATCCGTCCATCCACGGCAGGTTCGATTTCCCCATCATCTATAATACCAATAGCACCTCCCATAGAAACGCCCTTCTTTTCACCCTCCCCGACTTGTATAGCTCTTTAGATAAATTTCTTAGCGAGTTCACCTCTTGCCCCGACCCCGCATTCATCACCACTTATAATTATCTTAGGTTAATTAGGATCTTAGTCCACCAAGAGCCCGCACCCCAAGAACGCCACCTCCCACCCCTCTATTTTGACCCCAACGCCATAGACAGCAACACCATGACTCGCCTCATGATGCGTGCTTCTCTTTTGCCATCTTTCTGCGGTGCACTACTCGAAGACATGAACGACAGCAAATTCACCCAGTGCAACCACCCCTTCCTTTCTACCACCACCCTCAAAACCCGCCTCCACATCAAAGGCTACTTGTTGAGTCGAAAATTCCTTAGCAAGCCCCCTGCCCTCCACCAACCCCTACCCACTATTCAGATGACGAGGTGTAAGCTCCTGTCATGCCCTTGTACCGCTTGCCTCCATGTATACGCCTCCTCATGCTATTATATTGGCCAAAAAAAAAAAAAGCACACACGATCACAGCACCGCACCTAGGGGTCCTCAAATTAGGTATGTCTAGCGACCTTGGTCGGCTGGCTCCATCCCTAATCCCCTAGCCCTTTCATACATCCCCCACACTTGTTCAGGGCACATTAAGGGCAGGACATACCTAGGGAGCTCGCCTCGCCTATGATTAAACCTGTCACCCTGAACCACTTGCACAATCCTTTTGTACTAATCTCAATGCCGTTACAACCCACAATGGTAAGCAAGGCTTGAAAGACAATGGAAAGACCATAATGACATCCCAAGCAATCTTCAAGTGTACTCCCCGTCTTCATTGACAAATTTTTCCATCAACTTAGCCCCTTGCTATACAAGGAACCAGGCCGACAGTCTTCTAACTAAGTAATATCTAAGTATGCACAAGCACTCACATAATACCTCCATTGAAGTATATACACGGTTTGAGTCCTTAAGTGCAGGACAATACTCTCAGCTTGCTTAGAATTCGACCTGTCTCCCAAACTAATCAAATATTTCTTGTGCACAATAGAGAAGACTAGCACTACCCTTAGGGAGAGACCACCTGAGAGGTTTTCAATTGCAGGTGTTGAAGACCACAACAGAAGTGTCATTCGTTCTTCATCAAACACCCAACTCTGATTGCTTATCCCTCACCATCCGACAAGCCCAGAAAGAATAGTCCTGTGCAGAATCCCCAACAAACCAACACGTGTGCCGGCCACCAATGCAAACCCCACACAGAATAGCCCTACCACCAACACTCCTTCACGAAAACCACAGGCATCCTTGTCACCCACATCTTCGGTGCATGCTACCGCCTGCTACCTACGACAAGGAGTGCCATGGGACTGGCACTCGTCTAGGAGGGGGGTAATGTTAACCCCAACACGAAGAAAGCTTTTGGAAATAAAAAAGACGCAGGGCAAAGGCGAAAAAAATGTACTTTTGGAAATAAAAAAGACGCAGAGCAAAGGCGGAAAAAAGGTAGCCCGACTGAAGAAAGAATAGGAGAAAAGGCCAAAAGCGCAAGGGCAACCTTAAAAGTCCAAGGCAAATACAAAAGGGAAAAGGCGCATTTTTAAATAAAAAGGCACACCCTGAAATCTTGTAAAAGAGCGCCGGGCTCTCACCCATGCAATTTGTAAATGTAGATGGGCGGTGGAAAGGAAGCTAGGAAGATAGAAGGACAATGGGGAAAAGGGCCTAGGCTATGGCCGGCCATGTAAAAAAGAGGAAAAGGAGATGACCACCCAAAAGGGATTTAGGGTTTTGTATATAAAGTTGAAAAGTGAATGAGAAGCTCATTCTTTGGTGTGTGGCAAAAGGAGTCTTCTTCTTCCTCTCTTCTTCTCTCTTTCTTGCTTGTGTGTGCTCTTGAGAGAGGGAGTGTGAGAGTGTGAGGGAGTGAGTGTGTGTGAGAGTGAGGGATCAAGAGGGTGAAGCTCTTCACCATCTCCTCTCGTCTTCTTCTCTTCTCTCCTCTTGCGCATGCGGCTATGGAGGATGGAGCTTGGAGATGGAGGAGGCTTGAGGATGCTTGAGCTAGCATCTAGGATCATGGAGCTACCGGAGTATAAGAGGGAGGAGGGTACTCAATCGAGCATCAAGGTAAACTCACTACACTCGTAGGATCGACGGCGCGTCGGCTAAGCGGGAGATAGCCATTAGAGCTCGCTTGAAACGCTTGAAAGAATAAGCAGTCCGAGGGTCTTGGCGGTTGAGCGAAAGCTCCCACATTCATGATACCCTTCATGGCATCCCAATGTTTCTTACCAGGTGTAGCCATATAACATGCCACAACCCCAACTGCAAAAGCAATATCTGGACGGGTGGCTATCATGGCATACATAAGACTGCCCATGGTTGATGCATAGCGAATCTTGGCCCTCTGCTCATCTGTCTCCAGACAATCTGCTTGTGAAACCTTCACATGAGAAGGTAATGGACAGCCAATAGGCTTAACATCCTGCATACGGAAACACTCAAGGACTTTATAAATGTACTCCCTCTATGAGACAGATAGAGTAGTCCCTGAGATCTATTGCGCATAATGCACATACCAAGTATATGAGAGGCATGTCCCAGATCTTTCATCTCAAAGCTCTTCTTGAGCTGAGCCTGAAGAGCATCTAGCTCCTCATGAGATGTCCCTACTAAAAGCATGTCATCCACATAGAGCACTAAAATCAATAAAGAACCATCACGGGCTTTCTTTTGTACAAGCACGGATCCATAGCACTACGGCTGTAGCCCTGTGACTGCATGAATACATCAAACTTATGGTATCATTCCCTAGGTACCTGCTTCAAGCCATATAGACTCTTCTTTAGCTTGCACACTAGGTGTTCCTTGCTAGGGTCTACAAAGCCCTTAGGCTGCTCCATGTAAATCTCATCATGCAAGTTCCCATGTAAAAAGGTCGTCTTGACATCCATCTGGTACAAGTCCAAGTCAAGCTGTGCAACCAAGGCCAGGACTAAGCATAGGGTGGTCATCTTGACCACAGGAGAAAAGACTTCATCAAAGTCAACACCATGCTCCTGGTTAAAGCCCTTAGCAACCAATCGAATCTTGTATACCGGCTTGGGGTATCCGTGGGTACTTTTCAGCTTGTACACCCACTTGCATGGCAAAGCCTTCTTACCCTAAGGCAAGGAAACCAAATCCCAAGTCTGATTCTTATGCAATGAGTCAAGCTTAGACTGTGTACCCCTCTCCCAAGAGTGACAATCACCCTTGTGCATAGCCTCATCATAAGTGAGAGGCTCTCCTACATTTGTAACCAATACATAATCCATAGAGGGCACAAAATGGTCAGGAGGTCGTCTATCTCTAGTAGAACGCCTCAACCCAGGCTCTGCTGCCTGACTAAAATCCAGTCTAATATCAACATGTCTAACATCTAGGCCATAAGCATCAGGTGATGCTGCACGCTGTATAGCTAGCCATGGAGTAGGCTGAACGAGAACAGGTGGCTCCTCCTCCTGAAAGATAACTCTACGTACCTCAACCACTTTCTCAGGCTGCATATGCATTTTGTCCTCATGAAATATGACATCATGGCTATGGATCACTTTCCACGCCTGTAGATCCCATAGACAGTAACCCATCTCTCCTACATCTCCATAGCCAATGAAAATGCATTTGACACTTTTAGGATCCAAATTATTGTGTTTGTCCTTGGGCACATGGCGGAATTCCTCACATCCAAAGACACACAAATGATCATAAGAGGGGGGCTTGCCTGCCCATACTTCCTCTGCAACCTGAAAGTCAATGCCAGTGCTAGGTGACTTGTTAATGAGATGCACTGCAATAGTAACTGCCTCAGCCCAAAAGTGTTGTGGTAAGCCAACCTAGCTAAGCATGCTATGGACCCTTTCTAGAATGGTCATATTCATGCGTTCAACCATACCATTCTGGGGTGGGGTGTAAGGGGCGGTCAACTGATGCTTAATACCCCGCTCATCACAAAACTGCTCAAAATCACGTGATACTTACTCACCCCCATTATCTGACCTTAGGCATTTTAGCCTTTTCCCAAACTAGTTCTCTGCTAATGCAAGCCAACGCTGAAATGTATCTAAGACATCGGATGTTCTCTTTATGGGATAAGCCCAAACCTTACGTGAGTAATCATCTATGAAAGTAACAAAATACTTTGCCCTACCTAGTGACTGATAGGGCATAGGCCCACATACATATGAGTGCACAAGAGCCAAGGGCTCACCCATGCGTTTCTTACCATACTTTTTATGCGTACAACTAGTCTGCCTACCATACAAACAATGATCACAAGAACCAAAATGCGAAGAGTCAAAAGGCGGAAGATACTGCAAAGCATGGAGCATTTTCATTCCTTTAAGGAACATATGCTCCAAATGAGCATGCCAAAGGGATACATGGGGGATAGAACCCACAGACAAAACATGATCCAAGGTAGCTCCATATACAAGTAAGGAATAGAGGCTGCCATACTTGGCACCTCTTGCAAGCACAAGCCTGCCACAAGTAATTTTCCATGTAGAGTCTCCAAAAGACACAAAATACCCTGCATCATCAAGCTGTCTAACTGACATAAGGCTGTGAGTCAACACAGGTACATGGCGTACATCATGCAAAACAAAAGAACTGCCAGAAGGAAATTGCAGCCTAACATCTCCAATGCCCACAATGTCAAGAGACCTGTCATCATCAAGACACACAAAACCAAAGATGGTACAATAGGTATGAAACCAATCTCTACAAGATGTCACATGAAATGACGCACCCGAATCCAAAAGCCAGCACTGCGCATACATAGCATGTATCTCAAAAGCCTGTGAGGCATTGCATGAAGAAGCTGCAAGTATGTAATCGTCATCTGAATCAGTAGCTTGCATGACATTAACCTCTTCTATCTTCACAATGGACTCTGCAGGCACAATGCTACGCTCAGAAGACTTTTCCTACACTTTCTCTTTTCCCTTTTCCTTGAGCTTATCATCGCGCATTTTATGAAACTGGGGCCTAATATGTCCTGCTTTCCCACAATAATGATAAGTAAGATCAGACTTCCGTCCACGGGATTTACTGTGACCACATGACTTGGACCTAGACTTCTAAGAGTCCCTGCCCTTATGATCATTATCATGCCTGCCATTTCTACCACCTCTAATGGTCAATGCATGTCAAGAACAAGAAGCATCATTGTTTCTCTTGTTGATTTCCTCAGTCAATAAAGCACTCTCAGCATCATTGATTTTCAGCCCATCAAGCTTGTTCATGCATATGGCAATACAGAAGACATCCTATGATTCAGGCAAGGTGCCAAGCAAAAACAATGGATGCAAGTTGTCTTTGAACTCAATACCCTGTGACAACAGATTCTTCATGATAGCATGAAACTGACTGAAATGAGATGATAGGGATGTCCCCTCCTTCATGTGAAGGTCCATTAATTGCTTCAGCCCAATACATATGTGACACAGGACTCTATTGCGCATAAAGCTCCTGAATCTTCTCCCATAAATCCCATGCACTCTGATTCTCATCTTCAACAACATTATGATGGACCTCTTCTGAGAGTGACAAAACAATGGTAGACTTGCATAGCTCATCAACTTCCATCCAAATATCATCATCCATATCCTCAAGTTTAACACCCTTGAAACGCAAGGGTTTAATTTGCAACTTTTGCACCAAAACCTGCCATATCTGGGACTTCCAATACCCATAGTTGGTACCATCCAACTTGGCAATGCTAAAGAGAGCTGTGTCTTTCAGATGACCAGCCATACTGTCCCAAATCAAAGCAAAAAAATAAAATTATAGGTTGCTATAATTAGCAGAAAATGCATTGAAACCTCTACTAAAACTGGATGAAAGAGTGGATATCACCAAGAGAACCACATGTCCACCAAATATGACCAAGATAACATCAAACAGTAAGAATTACCCTCATAAAAAGGCTCAAAATCTGCAGATTTCAGCTTGCTGGAATAAATGACAGCAGTATGTAGAACTATCCCAAAGTGAAGCAATCACTGATACATATGTCACTGCAATTGCCAGGTAGCAAGATACATCCAATAATGAGTGTCAAGGGAAAAGAAGGTACCAAGAACTGTCAAATCAATAACCTATCAAGCAAGAGACATCTCATAGGTCTAGAAGTTATGCATGTAATGGGTCTCGTGGTAAGAGAAGAGACTAAGCACAAGCACAACTGATAGAGCAAGAAGCTCAATTCATAACCATCCAAGATGCATACAAAACTGACAAACCTGTGATAGAGATAGGTGCCTGCCCCAATAGGCATATCAAATCAATCCACTACAAACTAACTGCAACACAAAGCTCTCAAGAGAGCAAATGCATGTAATTGTCCCACAAGCTCAAGCTCGTGTAAGTAAAACGGTGTGTACATCCAAATATGCCAAGAGGCTCCCATTGGAAGTAAAGTTAGATGCAAATAGAGCAAGCAACGCTCTAATACATTGAGTACATAGCATCAAACATGTCAAATCCCAGTAGGGTAAATCCAGAGCATAAATCCCAATCTATCTTAGACCCGTAAAGCATAAGCCTGAAAGTATTCAAAGAACATGTAACTGACAACCAAATGTAATGCCCAGTAGGTCCAAAATGCTCAAATACATATGAAGACGAAGCTCCAAGTGACTATCAAGCATGGGCAAACCAAGTGGCATCCATATCTGACCAAAGCATAAATGCAAGAAACCTAAATGTCAACAGTGACAATAGACATAAACCGGTCCAAAGCATGCCAACTGAAGCCAAATGCCAGTGAAGGACGACCGAGCCGGAGCCTATTCCAAGCTCAAAAGCATTTCAAAACCAAAAAGAATCATTTGACAATATCCAAATACATCGGTATGATCATTCAAACCTCCAATGAACACCCCATATCCAAGAAACAATGCATACACCAAGTAAATGAGCTTCAGTCACTATATTGCAACATCATATTTACTGTTAAATGAAGCTCAAACAATGCCCAAATCTGCTCAAATCAATCCCAAAGCATAGACATAGCATTCCATAACATCTGAGCATCATCGGGCATCAATAGGCATCAAATGGGCAATTCCAAGAAGCATCAAATAGTAAATGTCAAGTGTTGTCCTGTTTTGACAATTCTAGGACTGTGTATATAGCACGGGATGAAGGGGGAAGCACTCGAATTGATCACCAGGAGCCAAGCACTAATGCCGGGGAGTCCAACAATGATCGGGAAGGTTTCCAAGAGTGCCAGGAAGCCAGGGAAGAGACAGGAAATGCCAAGAGCAGGTCAGCCCAGCCCCCTAAAAATGCATTGCAATTTGTAGTGGATGTTCTTGGGGGTTGGGGGGTCTTCAATAGTGCTTGGGGGCACTTGGCAATGTCGAGGTGGCTCCAATACAGCCCTGGAAGAAGCCAATGAAGGTCCGGAAGCTCGGGGAGGAGGCGGGAGATCAAAACATATTTGCAAATGAAGGTGCCATGGCTGCCATTGAAGCTCAAGTTGAAGCTCTTCAAATCCGGGCTGAAGAGAATGCCGGGGAAGCTCAAATGCCTTTGCTCTGATACTAGTTGAAAGGGAAGTGGAACCCAGGAGGATCAAGCTTGGCGATGAGAGCTATGGTGGATGGAGAGCAAGATCAAGAGAGAGAGTGAAACTCAAAGTGGGAACTCCAACAACCACAATGTGTGGCTGGGCCTTCCTTTATTCAAATTGTCAATAAAAGAATAAAGAATAAGTGAGTGTGACAGGCGCCCACCACCTGCAGTGTGCAGTGGCGGGTACTGTCAGTGTAGTAATACAAGGGCAGCTAGGCGGAGGCGCCTTTACCCCCAACACAATTAATCCACAAAATATTTTGGATCTTCCCAGAGTACTCCATTTCCATTACCACAATGTTCATCCATGGCCTTGCTATGTGGCTCTCTTGAACATATGTCTCTATGCAACCTAGAATATGGATAGCCTAACGTAGCCTTTGTGTTTATGTACCCTATGTCTAGCCAATGTCTACTTTAGGCATAATTGAGGCTTTTGCTTACACCTATCATAAGGGAAAGTCAAATTTTGCAGCTTACGTGCTAGCCTCGCCTAAGTGTAGGCTAGGTGTAGATTAGTCTAACCTATATTGGATTCTAGCTTAGAGCTAGTCTAGCCTAGCCTAGTTCTAGCTTATGTTTAGCATATGTCTCTCTAGACATAACTATACCTTTTTCTTACGCCTATCATAAACCTAGCCTACACTTAGTTTCACTTTATCCTAGCCTAAGCCTAAGCGTAGCATATGCTTAATCTAAGCTATCATGTGTATACTCTAGGCATAAGCAAGGCTTTGATGTTTACGCCTACCACAAGCCTAGACTACACTTAGTTTCATTCAAGCCAAAGCCACATCTTACGTGCTAGCCTAGCCTAGCGTAGCCCTAGTCTATGTATAAACCTATCATAAGCTTAGCCTACATGTAAGCCTAAGCCTAGCATATGCTTAGTCTGAGCCTAACACCTTTTATTGCTTGTGATCTTTTCTTCTCGTAATCTTAGACTAAGCCTATCTAACTTAGCCTAAGCCTAAGATCTTTTTATTGCTTGTTGCGATATTTTCTTCTCATAATCTTTTCATTACTTTGTTTTGCTTGCCTTCTCACTTTTTATATTTTTCTCATAAACTAAAAAGAAATTAATATTAACTTTTCATATTCTCTATTACAAACTAATGTATAAAAATTGTATTATATCCTAATCTTTCAAATAGTATTTACTTTTTATTTTTGTCTTCTTTAACTATACAATATAATATTCAAAAAAATAAAGTTTTGTATTAAACAATATTCAAATACATGATTCAACAATAAAAAAAGTATGTTAGCATGTGTGGCATAGGCTCAATGAAGATGGCAATATTGAAGGTTTACTACTCGCACCTCTATAGACATAAAGCCTCTATCTAGTAGTATACATATTATGAGTAAAGTTTATGTTTAAATTTAAACCTAATACCTATATATCATCCCTCTCTCTCATACACAAAAAAGTAAATAAACAAAATAAATCAAGCATAAATTTCATTCCCCCCTCTCTCTCATAGAATTTACATAATTAGGGGCTTGAAAACTAAGTAAAATAGGCTACATTGTCATTTATGTGCACACATGCTTGCGCGTGCCCCCCCCCCCCCCCCCACACACACACACACACACACACACTCTCTCTCTCTCTCTCTCTCTCTCTCTCTCTCTCTCTCTCTCTCTCTCTCTCTCTCTCTCTCTCTCTCTCTCTCTCTCTCTCTCTCTCTCTCTCTCTCTCTCTCTCTCTCTCTCTCTCTCTCTCTCTCTCTCTACATGTGTGTGTGTTACAACAAAGCATAATAAAGCCGACCAAATGGTATTACCACTTGTTAAATTACAAAATAAATTGGACAATAGCATGGATCAAGCTTCATAGAAATAACAAGCTAATATTTTATAAATGTAGAATGTAGAACATCTTAAGATTACAAGTTATAAAATGCCCATTGCATATAATAGTCGTAGTCACAAAATACATAACACTTGGAATGCAAAAAGAGGGGCACAACCTAATACCTACGAATTGAGTTGTAAGGACTAAATACACATTCTTACATCGTAGGTGTCAAAAGTTAGGCCCATTTGATATCCATTTCGCTTGACTCACAATAAGGCTACCTTGTTTATTGCCATGGCTATCAATGTGAGTGCTTTGGATGCTCCACATGCAACTGAGAAATGACTAGATCCGAGAGGTAGTGAAGGTGGAATGATCTATGAAGTTTGGTTATAAGTCTTAAGCTTTAAATAGCCCTTGTTGGATTGTATGAGAAAAAGAGCGTGGAGTTAGAAATTCCATGACTCATATTCTATTATTGTAAGAATGTGCATTAGTGTGAGAAAACACCAATTTTAGTGTGTAAACACACTATTTTAGCAGTGAAGGATTCCCTTGAGTTTAGTTATTGGCTATGTTAGATCTAGATATTTGCCAGTTCTAAAACAAGTATG
Source organism: Lygodium microphyllum (assembly GCF_053477565.2). NCBI lineage: Eukaryota > Viridiplantae > Streptophyta > Polypodiopsida > Schizaeales > Lygodiaceae > Lygodium > Lygodium microphyllum. Next base: position 48,820,466 of record NC_141146.1, on the reverse strand, counting down.
TGTATATGAGGATTAGTTGTAAAAAAATTTAATTACAAGGATGTACTCGAGGTATGTCTCAATAGGACATACCTATTAGCCTAAAAGCGTCATTTTAGAAAATCATCAGTTATATAAAGCGAAAGAGCAAAAGATATCTACAATTTGCATTGTATAAGATCAAGCCTTAAGAAATAGACACCTAAAGTGTAATAAGTAATATTGCTTAAGTTTACATATGAATAATAGGTATATGTGCAGTCAGCATATTTCATAAGCTGTAGGAAACTTTCAACCTATAGCAAGGCCTAAATGACTGATTGAATGGATGCATAGCAGGCAGAGGTTAGGAGAATGACCAAGTAGTACAAATGTGTGTGATATAAGATGCATTAGATCAGCATTGATAAGCATGCAGTGATCCTTATGGCCTAGTTTTACAGGTATACCATTACCATTTAAAGCGTTCTGCATGGATTTGAAACGACATTTTCTAGTTGACAATTTGGCATACTATTATAGTATATGGCTACTTATAGGTATAAGTATACACATTGATTGTTGATGGCTACCATAAATGCCATGGTTACACTTAGTGACATTGAGAAAGTCCTAACAAGTATTTGCTGAGCCATCAACGGTAGACTCATGAAGAGGGGATGGATACCTTGAGTGGCTTGCATATGGTGGGAAACCATTAGCAAAATCAAAAAACTGTCTCTAATATTAGCAGAGCCATGGCAAGTAATCCCATCAACTAGTGGTGACAGGTAAGAGGCATGCTTATACAAAGTGTTTCGGACCACCCGCGGGGTTCAAGCACTGAGAAGAATGGAATAAAATGACAACCATGCTTGTTTGGCCCAATCAGAGCTACTTCACTGACATTTCATTGTTGAGTCATGTAGGTAGAGGGAGAGAGTGAGAAGGTAGCTTCTTAGCTTGGCCCTAGTTAGCTTGTCCCTTGCCATCACACTAATTGTGCTCAAGGTTACAGTGAACCCAAAGCATAGGCTCATGGGAGCTATCCTTTTTATAGGGTAAGGGGGCCAATTGAATAACAGCCTCAGGGTTGTACCATTGAACCCCTCATTTTGTTTGATTCAGCAACCAAATCAATGACATAGTTGGTCCTATTTTCTAAATTCTAATTGGTTCAATTTCACCATTTTTAAAGGTATCTTGGTGTGATCGATCTCCCCTCCTCCCCCTCACAAAGCTCCGGGCAAAATTTTTATCAAACGATTAGCTTTGCAGGCCCCACACAACACCATAGCAAAAAATTGCCATCTAGAAATTTGACAGTAGCCTCACTCCATAGTAATGAGAATGGCGCCATAGCTGTAATGGTGAAATTATGTGCAATCTCAAAATGCAACATGGGGCCCAATACTTGTCACTAAACTGGCCCCCTTACCCTAATTATTATGAAACCCTAGATGACCTCCTGCCTTTGAGAGGAACACACACACACGTGCGAAAGCTCGAGATCTAGCTATCACAATCATATAAAACCATGTACATAAAAAAGAAACAAAAGCTACTATGAACACACAATCTTTTGTAAAAAGAGTGGAAGAGAGAGTTTTGGAAGACCAGTAAGAAAGGAACTCAAAAGAACATGAAAATGGAGGGAAGGCACCCTTAATTCAATGATTTTGTTGATGCATGTATTTTATACTAATGTTGGTATAGGCATCAAAATGCATATCGCTTACAACATCGAAAATACCATTGTTGTTGATGTGCACGTCACTCTATTTTTTATGGACACACGAATGCCTATTCTCATGCTAATACCAATGAATATAGCGATGGTATGTATTTTAACCATGCCCTACCAGAATCTAACATTAGTAAACACTTTATTTTCTATAGTGGTTCATACCATATGCGTTGTGCATAAAATTGGCCCTCAATATTGCTCATTCTTGAGCCCTTACCTATGGGAAGTTTGTTAATGGCCTCCCAAGCCATGCCCTTTATGAAGAAGGCCACATAGTGTTGGGAGATGTAATGGGTGTGGCCAAATAGTGCTCTCTAAAAAGTCTCAAAGCCTCTTGAGATTACTGGTTCAAAAATAACTCGTATAAGTTTCTCTCCAATTGAGCCAATAAAGCTCTCTTCTTTCATTGTGTGAGACATCTAGAGAGTATATTCGCATTATCTATTAGTACTAGATCCCAAAGTTGCCTCTCTTTGTGGGCAAGCTTTACTCTTATGGCCCCCATCATCATATTAACTATTCTAGGGCATCAAATTGGAGGGAGTTCACTATGTGGGCTATGAGTGAGGGAAGGTTGTACTTGTCGTTGCATATAAGGCCTCATTAAGATGTTGTGTGATCTCGAGTAGTGGAATGTGGGGAATCATATAGTAGTCCAAAGATCTATTTTGAGTTGTTCATTATGTGGGTCATGAGTGTGGAAAGGTTGTACTTGTTGTTGCATACAAGGCCTCACTAAGATGTTGTGTGATTTCAAGTACTAGAATGGGGGATCAACATTATATAGTAGTTTGAAGATCTCTCATAAGTAGATACCTATAGTCTCTCTTGAGAAATAATATTTTGGGTGCTTGGAATTGTGTAGGGGAGTCTTCCCTTGTGTGGACCAAAGATGTACTATAAATGAGAGGTAAGCATAGATGACTACAACGAGAGAGAGAGAGAGAGAGAGAGAGAGAGAGAGAGAGAGAGAGAGAGAGAGAGAGAGAGAGAGAGAGAGAGAGAGAGAGAGAGAGAGAGAGAGAGAGAGAGAGAGAGAGAGAGAGAGAGAGAGAGAGAGAGAGAGATTAGTCTCCCATATTGCACACATGTAAGCAAACAAGGGAATGCCTCATATATTGGCTTCATATGGACCATACATGTTGGTACACATCAAAGTAAATGGTACACCCACTGCTACGATACACAAGCACAGATACAATTTTTTAGTTTTTTTTAAAAAAATTACTAGGGTATGATGCTTGATTTTATAAGGGGATGTTGCTACCAAATGAGGTTTGCACCACAAATAATCTACCCCAAAGTTAGGAAAAATATTAAAGTGTGAAGCCATCAACATCACCATGTGAAGCACAAATAGTGATTATTACCAAGGAAAAGGAGAGCCCCTACAAAGATGAAGACCCAAAATTGGTAGGCTCGTATCTATTCCCTATTGTCCATAAGCAAAAAATCTAATCCATGTAAATAAGCAAGTGGCCATAAATTTG